>NC_091568.1:27039513-27074496 GCF_042767895.1 Penaeus vannamei | reverse complement strand
TCGTTGCGATCAGCCATTGTCCATGCTCCACCTGGGGTCAATCACGTAATTCAACGGACTGGTCTTCAGCGCCCTCCGTGGTCTCCAAGAGTCTGTCGGAGGGCGAGAGATAAGCGGCGGAGACGAAGAGGCCGTTCAGTAGGGAGACCAAAGGCAAATGAGGCTTAGGTAAGTGAGTGAGGGGCGGCTTGTTTACATGAGCGCGTGGAAGTTTCTTGCAGAATAACTCTTAAATCATATAAAGGAAGAAGAATATTCTAAAAGAAAAAGAAAGAAAGAAAGACTGAGGTTTGATGCCAGACTCACCCCCAAAGTGTTGAACAGGACAGGAAAGAAGAACGCATAATCATCACCATACAAGAGCCTTGCATACACAGCGGTCCTAATGGCCTGGCCACCGTGCCATCCTTTGACCTTGGTCCAGGCATTTTGTCAGTAAAAGAGGAATCGGCTGCCAACGAATAGACTCCGGAGACAGTAGACCAAATTTTTGCCAGCACGGGGATCGAACCTTCCTCATACGAATCATATAATGGCAGAATAATGAAATGTTGAATTGAAATAATTCATTTATACGCAACATTTTTAGATAAATCATATAAGTACGTGGATCTAGAAGTTTTTTTTTTCTTTTAAAGTGAATAAGTACACAAAACATAAAGTGTGGATTGGGAAAGAAGAAAAACACACGCAAACGGTAGTACAAAATATCTAACGCAAAGAATAAAAGCTTCATGTTCAGGAGACGACGTCGAGAACACACACAGAGGCCGTTTTATCTTGTTCCTTAGGATGCTTCTTGAACTTGAGATATTGACATCAGGTAGGGCAGGAAGGCAGAACTTGGTACCTAATGAAATGGGTACCAGGAATTCGCGTGTGTGTATGCATATATATATATATGTGTGTGTGTGTGTGTGCGTGTGTGTGTATGTATGTATATATATGTATATATATACTTAAATAAATATATGCATATATATATATATATATATGTACATCCACGTATATATCTATATTAATAGATAAACACACACATATATATGAAGGGAAAAACACTCTACCGTGTTGATACTATGATAAAAAAAAAAAAAAAAAAAAACGCACAAAGCACAAACTAGTCTCACTGTCTTCAGTAAATGTAGTTTGTGCATTGTGAGTTTTTTAACCATATATATATATATATATATATATATATATATATATGTGTGTGTGTGTGTGTGTGTGTGTGTGTGTGTGTGTGTGTGTGTGTGTGTGTGTGTGTGTAAGCTCAGGAAATCTACGTCGAAGTGGTGAGTAGTTTTCACGCTCTTTTGCTGGCTTATTTCCCTCCCCACCAAGAAACGCCTGTCGCAGTGGTTTGAATTTAACTCGGCTGTATTTCCACACAAACTAATTGAGTCCCGTGGCGGAATGACAGACTGCTGAATATATATACATCCTTATATTTATATAAATATATGTACATTTATATACATATTTACATGTATACATATATATACATACATACATACATACATATATATATATATATATACATATTTACAAGTATACGTGTGTATGTATGTATATATATATATATGTATATATATATGTATGTATATGTATATATATGTATTCATCTATGCGTATACATATATGCATCAACATATTTATAGATGCATGTATATGTGCTTATAAAGATAGATTGATAGATATAACATATTTGTGTCTATTTCTCTCTCTCTCCCTCTCCCTCCCTCTTTCTATCTCTAATAATATATGTGTGTATGAGTGTGTGTGCTCCAGTTATTTAGATTGGTGGGCGGAAGAAATGCTAGAAATGCAGCGTTGCCAATGACTTTTGTAGGGGTTATCATGATCTTGCCCCTATTTTGCGGGGCCGTAGGAGCCAACGGGACCTAAGCCTCCGGCCTCCTGTTTCGGCACAGTAATTATCATGTTCTTGTGCTGTGATATCGATACTGGTAGCGTGTTTCACTGACAAAAGTTTCGATCAAAGCATGAAATCATAAATATAGATAGTTAATACAAGATGCAGAGAACTATTACTGTATATAACTGATAGAACGTAGTATTTAAAATCATCAAAGTAAATGAAACATGACTAAATAAAACAAAGTTAAAATAAATTCAATAAATCAGCAAACTACGTTACGCTTTATCAGTTATCAATACATCGACAGGAAGTTATTTATCTAAAAGTTATCTTTAAAGTCGTCATTGAAACAATTCCATTAACATTTACTTTATCACTTAAATTCATCAGTCTTTTCATTTAGTATTCACTGCTCAAAAACTTTAAAACTGTTATATATATATATATATATATATATATATATATATATATATATATATATATATATATATATACATTTCTTTAACAAACTTCAAATAATAAATATAAATCATACATGGAAAACGTAACAAAAGGCAAAACTCAAACTATTATTATCAAAAGCAAAAACCGTTAACACAAAACATAAAATAAGCAAAACCTCCGAAACAATAAAAGCAAAAGAAAATATACGTAAAAATGGGGCAATCTAAAGTAAAACTGATAAAACAATACCTTATATGACTGCAGACTCACTGTAAGATCCAACAGAAAAACACAAATAAAAAGAACAAAGCTTAAAAAAAACGGCGGTTTTCTGAGGGATAACCCAGCCGTAGTTATGACTGGATGCCTGTGCGCAAATCCACTCAGGTGGTTGACCCCACCTTATTTATGGTAACAAGGTCGTGCGCCAGGAGGTGTTCGCGCATCAAGACTCATTTCATTGTTAAATGTCGTCTGCATTAAAGAATGAATACCTAAAAGTGCGAATTTACTAAAATATTGCCGTGTTAAATTAAAAAATAAAAGGTTCTTTAGAGAGAAATACATATAAGATATCAGTAATATAAATAGAAGGAACATATATACAGGAATTTAAACAAGCGATATAATTGTTTTCCGTGGGCTAGCTGAGGGGGTTTGGCGCCGAATGCCCGTTGACTCTTTTCCTTCATCTTTGTCCGTCGTCATCTTGGGTGCCATCTTGAAAAATGCGTGTTTTCGAGGGCGACCTCCCGACGTCATCCTTCGCAGGCCTCGAGCAGGAAATCGGGTCGTCGTCGGCTCGTTATATTGGTTATCTCTCCTCGCAAATGAAAAAAAAAAAATGCCCAGGGCGTCGCCATCGTCCTCCTACAGCGCCTCCGTCGGGATCCTCGCGCCCTGGTCCATATTACGCTTTATCTCTCGGGGCTTTTTAGGGGGGGTTCCGGTGATGCTGAGCTGGGTGTGGGTCGTAAGAAGACGCAGTAAGAGCCACAGCTCACTACACTTTCAGTCTCCGTCTTGTCTGTGTACCAGTGTTTGACCTTGCCACTGGCATATATCTGGCACTGGAGACTGATGGATTGGCGTACGGTGACTAGAGACCAGTCAATGAATAAAATTCTTAATATGTTGGCCCGTAAGGGGATCGAACCCTCGACATCCGAATCATTAGCACGGCGCTCTACCCAACTGAGCTTACAGGCCCTTAACCTTTTTGATAATCTTTCTAATAATGGACTGCCAGTCAACAAATTGTATTGAAGATTATCAAAAGTAGCAATTTACCATCAATATAGACTAGTGTTATATTGTATTTCAGAAGGATCATATCAGGACAGAACAAAATAAATACATTGTGTTTATCCTTTTAAATGCATATAAGCCTATGAAAAACTACTTATGCTTAGGCAGTTTATCGTAAATGTTTTCAAATCTCATAACCATGATATATAAGGTATCTTTTCGAAAAAAAAAAATCTATTATATACTTATGTACACACACACACACACACATATGTATATATATATATATATATATATATATATATATATATATATATATATATATATATATATATATATATATCTCGCCCTCCGACAGACTCTTGGAGACCATGGCATGGAAGGCGCTGAAAACCAGTCCGTTAACCACGTGATCGGACTCAGGTGGGAGGACAAAGGCTAATCGCCAGTTACTAAGGTGTATAAGAAGGAAAACATGTTCACGCACACACTCGGGTGTATATACTCCTATACACATATAGAAACACATACATATAACTGATATCTGTATATATATGTATCTATCTATCTATCTATCTATCTATCTATCTATCTATCTATCTATCTATATATATATATATATATATATATATATATATATATATATATATATACATATATATGTGTATGTGTGACACACTGTATACTATATATGAATTTATATACTCAGATTGATAGATATGTGTATAAATATGCATAGTTATGCATATATATATATATATATATATATATGTATATATATATGTATATATATATATATATATATATATATATATATATATATATATATATATATATATATATGAAGAGGAAAAGTCACAATAGAAATCAAAATACAGTGCAGCGTTTCGAACCTTTCATGAGTTCCTCTTTAAACAAATGAGAAAAGACGTTTGGTTAATTAATTTCCTTTATTTCTTGTCGTGGTTGTTTTCCTTTTTTTTTGTGTACAAATTACTGCGTTTGTGCTTCTGGTCATATATTTGTATATGTATACATATATATACACCCATGAGTATATATTAGATTTTTTCTTTTCGGAAAGGTACCTTTTGTATCATGGTTACGCGATTTGAAAACATTTAAGATAAACTGCCTAAGCATTTTCTAAGTAGTTTTCTAAGTATGTATATTATATATATACAAAATGTTTTATACATATATATATATATATATATATATATATATATATATATATATATATATTTATGTATGATTTACATACACACACACACACACACAAACACATACACACACACACACACACACACACACAGACACAGACACACACACACACACACACACACACACACACACACACACACACACACACACATATATATATATATATATATACATATATATATATATACACATATATATATGTATATATACATATACATACAGCAATACATATATATATGAATATATATGTATTATATATATGTATATGTATATGTATATATGTATGTGTATACATATGTATATATATATATTCATATACACATATGCATAATTATGTATGTATGTATATATATGTATAGATGTATGAAGAGGAAAAGAGTCACAATAGAAATCAAAATAAAGTGTAACGTTTCGAACCCTTTACGAGATCCTCTTCAGACAAATGACAAAAGACTTGGTTAATCATACGTCTGGAGAGGAACTCTTGAAGAGAGTTCATTTCCTTTATTTATTGTGATTGTTTTCATTTTGGTTTTTGTGTACAAATTACTACGTTTGTGCTTGTGTTCATATATATATGTATATATATATATACATATATATACACATCCATATATATCATTCATATATGTAAATATGTTTACATATATATATATGTGTGTGTACATAAGTATATATTAGATTTTTTTTTCTTATGGTTATGGGATTTGAAAACATTTAGGATAGACTGTCTAAGGCTTATATGCATTTGAAATGATAAACAAAGTGAATTTATTCTGCTCTGTCCTGATGTGATCCTTCTGACAGTTCACTATGAGAAAGACTCTCTTCAGAGGTAAGGGCCTGTTAGCTCAGTTGGTTAGAGCGCCGTGCTAATAACGCGGATGTCGAGGGTTCGATCACCTTACGGGCCATGTTGAGAATTTTATCCAGTGACTCTGGTGTCCGTTCACCGCACGCCAATCCATCAGTCTCCAGTGCCAGATATATGCCAGTGCCAAGGTCAAACACTGGTACACAGATATGACGGAGACTGAAGGTCGTTGGCAACGCTGCATTTCTAGTCTCTACTATTGTTAGGTTAATAGTCTTTACTTGCAGTCTTTCTTCTGCCCACTAAACTAAACTGGAGCACACACACTTACGCACACACATATATTATTAGAGTTAGAGAGAGGGAGAGAGAGACTTACACACACAAATATATGTTATATCTATCAATCTATCTTTATGTACATATACATGCATCTATAAATATCTAGATGTATATATGTATACGCATAAATGAATATATATATACGTATACATGTAAATATGTATATATATGTACTATATAAGAACGTATATATATTTAGCAGTCTATCATTCCGCCACGGGACTCGAATAGTTTGGGTGGAAATACAGTCGAGGTACCGTCAACCCACTGCGACAGGCGTTTCTTGGTGGGGAGGGAAATAAGCCAGCAAAAGAGCATGCGGACTACTCACCACTGCAACGTAGATTTCCTGAGCATACATACACACACACATGTATATTTATGTATAAGGTAGAAAAACTCACAATGCACAAACTAGATTTATTGAAGTGAGACTAGTTTGTGTATGGTGGCTTTATCTACCATAGTATCAACACGGTAGAGTGTTTTTCCCTTCATTTATGTGTATGTGTTTATCTCTTAATATAAATATATACATGTGGGTACATATATATGCATATATTTATATAAGTATATATACATACATACATATATATATATATATATATATATATATATATATATATATATATATATATATATATATATATATATATATATATATATATATATATATATATATATATATATATATATATATATATATATATATATATATATATATATATATATATATATATATATATATATATATATATATATATATATATGAATAGATGTATCAAAATTGTACGAAATAGATTTCTTTTTCTTTTAGAATAATCTTCTTCCAATAGATTATTTTAGAGAGTTTTTCTCCAAGAAACTTCCACGAGCTCATGTAAACAAGCCGCCCCTCACTCACTTACCTAAGCCTCATTTGCCTTTGGTCTCCCTGCTGAACGGCCTCTTCGTCTCCGCCGTTTATTTCTCGCCCTCCGACAGACTCTTGGAGACCACGGAGGGCGCTGAAGACCAGTCCGTTGACCACGTGATCGGACTCAGGTGGGAGGACAAAGGCTAAGCGCAGCGAAGAGTTCCCAAGGTGTACATGAAGGAAAATATGTTCACACACACACACACTCAGATGTATATACTCCTATACAAATGCATAAACACATACATATAACTGATATCTGTATATGTATGTATATATGTATATCTATATATGTATATATATGTGTGTATGTGTGACATACTGTATACTATATATGAATTTATATACTCACAGATTGATAGATATGTGTATATATATGTATAATGCATGTGTATACACACACACACACACACACACACACACACACACACACACACACACACACACACATATATATATATATATATATATATATATATATATATATATATATATATATATATATGAAGAGGAAAACTCACAATGGAAATCAAAATACAGTGTAACGTTTCGAACCCTTCATGAGTTCCTCTTCAGACAAATGATAAAAGACTTTTGGCAAATCATACGTCTGGAGACGAACGCTTGAGGAGAGTTCATTTCCTTCATTTCTTATCGTGGTTGTTTTCCTTTTTGTTTTTGTGTACAAATTACTGCATTTGTGCTTATGTTCATATATGTATGTGTTAGATGCAGTATGTTGGTACAGTCTTAATTCAAGGGTATCAGAATAACTTCTGTGTAGTTCCACATTTATTTTCGTTACAGCCTAGTCACAAGAAGCATTCGAACTGAAAACAACAAGCCCGTATAAGAAACCAATAACGCACAATTGAGATGAACATGATTTGGGAATATAAAACAAAACAAAATACAGGAGATGCAAAATCTATATAAGAGGAGCATCAGCACATTGCGAAATATGAAAATCAGAATTTGACAAACATTATCCTATTAATGAAAGAAATAAAATCTTCACAAGGCATTCCCATTTAAAGCAAAACATCAGAAAATAAAAGGGGTTGGCTGTGGAACAACTGCCATTGAACATGTCACTAAACACTACCGTTGGGGGGCCGCGGCGCTGAACAACAAAGTATAATAACCTTAAATATACACACTGTTAACACTCACTTTGTATCCCAATAAAGACTGCAAACCAACTTCTTCATAAAATCCACTCCACGGTCGTTGTCACTCAAAATAAAAGGATGGAAAAAGGCATTTGGCCCACCCAGTACAGACAGCAGTTGCCTTGGTTTATCTTTTGGCGGGAAACTGCAAGAGTTGACGCAGCGATATCGCACGCAAAGGAGTATGGGTAGTGGTGCGCGGTTTGAACGACTTTCCTTGGATACTTACCAACTAAATCAGATTTTCTTTCGTTTTAAGAAATCAAATAGTTAAAATTGCGCAGTATTCTACACCGCCCCCTATTAAGTGACCTACTTGATACTACAAAAAAAATACTGCAAAATCTTTTTAATCCAACATTTCCGATAAGGAAATAAGGTTCGGCGTTCACCCTAGTTTTCAGTATTAATCTCATTTTCTAAGAGAAGGCACATCTTGCTAATAGGCCGGATATATTCTCCACTGACAGTTTTCAGTTTAGCACTGCGCACATGTCCATCAGTATCACACATTACCTCTATCACTCGAGCAAGAGGCCATGTACCTCTGGGCAGCCTCTCATCCAAGGCTAAAACTATGTCTCCTTTCTTGACATCACGCCGTTGAATGTTCCACTTTTGGCGCTCTTGGAGGAGAGGTAGATACTCTTTAGACCACCTCTTCCAAAAGAGGTCAGCCAAGTACTGCACCTGCTTCCAACGCCGACGAGCAGACAGATTCTTGTTATCGGTATTCATGACTGCACCAGGTGAACCCTTCAAGTTCAGCAGCATGCTCGGAGTCAGTGGTTGCAGGCAATCAGGGTCGTCCGTAACTCTGGTCAAGGGTCTGCCGTTAATGATGGCTTCAACTTCGCAGAACAGAGTGTGAAGACTATCATCAGTTAGTGTCTGTTGATAGCAAATACCACTCAAAACACGCCTGATAGAGCGAATCTGACGTTCCCAGACTCCACCGAAATGTGAAGCATGTGGTGGATTGAAGCACCATGAGATGCCACTAGTTGACATGGTGTCACAGATGGCAGTTTGATCAAGAAGCTGGAACTCCTGGCGAAGAACTTTCTCTGCACCCACCAGGTTTGTGCTATTGTCGGATCTGATGGACTTCACTGGACCTCGTCTTGCTGTAAATCGTCGAAGAGCGTTGATAAATGAGTCCGTTTCCACTGAGTCCATGACCTCAATATGGACTGCACATGATGTTAGGCATGTAAAGACTATGCCATATCTCTTAAGGTTTGACCTGCCTTTCCTGACGAGAAAGGGTCCAAAACAGTCGGTGCCTGTGTGTGTAAATGGTGGCTGGCCTGGTATAATACGATCTTCAGGAAGGTCGGCCATTTCTTGAGTCAATGGTCGTGCACAGATGGCCCTGCACTTCATGCAACTCCTTACCACAGAACGTGCAACAGCATTTGCATGTACAACCCAAAATTTTTGTCTTAACTCAGAGAGAAGATAGTTCTGACCACAGTGAGCTAACTTCTCATGATGCCACCTCACCATCAGCTTCGCCAAAGATGACTTATTGGGTAGGATAATTGGATGAGTGGCATTGAAGTGACGCCCAGAGTGTCTTAGGCGCCCACCTACTCTAAGCAAGTCATCTTGTAGAAAAGGTCTTAATCTCACTATCTTGCTTGAGGCTTGTACTCTCCCATCTGGCTTTCGTGACAGAGAGATAATTTCAGATGAGTAGTTCTCTTGTTGAACTAATTTCCATATGTGTGTTTCTGCATCTGCTATTTCTTTGCTACTAAGGCAATTAACATCAGGCAACTTGGGTACATACTTTCGCTTCGAGAATCGTCTGACCCATGCATGACAACGCACAAACTTCTGCCAGTTCAAGAAACGAGAGGCAAACTCCTCAATGAATGACATTACTGTTGTCACTGTCTCACATACCATGACAGACACCTTTACTTCTACATCATCTTCCAGTGATCCATGTTTAACATCTTCTGGAACTTGCGGACAGCTGGATTCAGGTTCATGAAGAAATCTTGGTTCTCTAATCCACATTTCAGACGTTAAAAAAGTATCAACATCAAGACCTCTAGATGCAAGGTCAGCAGGATTACTCTTTGTGTCTACATATCTCCAAGCACTTGCTGAAGACAGTTCTCGGATTAGGTTCACTCGATTTGCGACAAAGGTGTGGTAACGAGCCTTCTGATTGAACAAGTACTTGAGAACTGAAGTGCTGTCTGTCCAAAAGACTGAATCTTCCAATTTCAACCCCAGTTTCTTTCATAATTTACAGTCCATTCGAGCTGCAACGGTGGCAGCCGTCAGTTCTAGTCTTGGAATAGTTGTCAGCTTCAGAGGTGCAACTCTTGCTCGTGCCATAACCAAAGTGCAGTATACCCTTTCCGAGGCATTTACCATCTTCAAGTAGGAGGCTGTGCCATAACCAGACTGACTTGCATCTGCAAAATGATGGAGCTGATAAGAAATGATGGAACCAAAGGATATGGGCACTAGGCTTCGTGGCAGCTTAAATCTTGACAATTTTGGTAACTGTTCCAACCATTTTCTCCAACGAGCAGCTTCCTTATCACCCATATTTTCATCCCAGCCTAACTGCATCTGACACATGTCTTGAAGAATCATTTTTGCTGGCAGTGTCAAGGGCGCCACCATGCCAAGTGGGTCATATATAGATGCTACGATAGATAAAACTCCTCGGCGTGTTAGTGGCTTGTCGCCAAGGCAGATTTTGAATGTGAAGCAATCTTCGGCCATCGACCAGTGTACACCCAAGGTCCTTTCAACTGGGAGATCATCCTTACTGAGGTCTAGAGAAGCAACCGACGCATCCCTCTCCGATTCAGGAATCTTCTTGAGCACGTCCTTGTTATTGGCTGTCCATTGGTTCAAACGCCAACCACCTGCATTACAGAGAGCAATGAGATCTTTGATGATTTTTATCAGTCTCTCTTTGTCATCATGGGCCAGCAGGAGATTATCAACATAAAAACTTTGTATTATGGCAGTGACAGCTTGTTCATCAAAAACCTCACCGTGGTCCTCAGCAGTCTTCCTTAAGGCATAATTTACACAGCTAGGAGAGGATCTAGCACCAAAAACATGAACATTCATTCGGTAATCACTTACAGGCTTATTGATATCACCATCTGGCCACCATAAAAAACGGAACACATCACGATCCTCTAGGGGAACCTTGACCTGATAAAACATCTCCTCGATGTCCGCTGTGACTGCATAGTGACCATGCCTGAACCGCATGAGTACCCCTATTAGAGGATTTGTGAGGTCTGGCCCTTGAAGAAGATGGTCATTTAGGGAAGTGCCATTGAATTTAGCTTCAAGGTCATAGACGACACGTACCTTCAGCTTAGTGGGATGACGCACAGCATGATGTGGCATGTACCATATTCTACCATCATTTCGTTCTAATCCTGATGAAGGTACTATTTCAGCATACTGTTTACTTATATTCTTTTCCATTTGAGTGATGTATGTCTCCTTGAAAGTCTTGTCAGATTCCAGCTTCCTTTTGAGGCTTTTCATTCTACGTACAGCCATTTCACGATTGTTTGGAAGTGGACTACTGTCCCTGAAGGGAAGTTTGACTACATATTTACCCAATTCTTGATAGATGGACTGTGAGATCTTATCAGAGAATAACTTATCTTCCAGCGAATCTTCACATTGGGAATGAACTTCCTTTTCCCAAAAGTCAGCATTGAAGTGCTCTCGTAAGCACTCGCCAAGATCTTGTGTTGGGGAAATATGATATACCGGGGCAGGCAAAGGATTCCTGGGGCCAGTTGGTCCAAAGACAACCCAGCCAAATCTGGTAAGATAGGCTGAGGGTTCGTCATCAGTCCCATGTCTCTGGTCGAGTATGTGACGGTTCAAAATGCTATTGAGTCCAATTATAAGTTCCACCTCTTGATTGTCGCCAGGCAATCTTTGTAGATCCACATCATTCAGATGAAGCCATTTTTTAGTCCAGTTCATGGGCATCATGCTGCCAGTAGTTATGCTGAGTTTGTCTGTAATGTACACTTCATTTACGGTAATGTTATTTCCACCGCCTATGCTGCTCAACATAAGTGGTACACGCTCGTTGCACATGAATATTTCATTTTCAGTTTTCATTGCTTGCCTCACTGGTAGGCCTTGGATTCCCAAACGTTGTATTAAGCTTCGAGCAGCCAGAGTTGGTGCAGCACCACCATCTATGAAGGCATAAGTGGAGACGCTGTTATTCACTCGGACAGGCAGGATCTTCATCATAATCCTCCCATCAGGCTCACAATCAAGAATATTAGCACAGGGTAGAGCATCTGTTAATGGAGAATTACCACTTGGGGTCACACTTCCCTTGGCTTCTATGCCACCCCCAGTTGAGGAACTAGGTGTACCCAATTTCTCATAACAATCAGGTATGTTCTTATTGCTGAACACCTCAACACTCCAAGTTGGAGATCTCTTGTACTTACGGGATGGTGCAAAACTCTTTGCTATTGACCAGTGTAACAGTGTGTGGTGATAGTAGGCACCACATCGATCGCACTGGCTCTTGTCATTACAGAAACGATGGCCATGGCCGGGTTTTAAGCAGCGAAAACATAGCTTGTTGTGTGTGACAATATCCCATCGTTCGTCAATATCTTTCCTGCTGAACTTATAACATGCAAAAAGCTCATGTCCTTGGCCATTACAACAGTGGCATTTATCGCTGGTACTTGGGGTCATATCCATTGCATTCATATCCAGAGCATGGACATTTAGACTATTTACAGGCTTCCGAATGATGATGGGTTTATTGGTCGTGTGACTTGGCTTACCTCTTCCTGCTTCAATATAACGTATTTCCTCTGCTACCCTGGCTTGATCTTTAACAAATTTAACAAGTGCAGAGAATGAACTTGGAGATTTAGTGCCAGGATCTACACATCTCGAGGCCCACTTGGTTCTCAAGTATCTCGGTAGCTTACCAACAATTTTAGATATTGTCTCGCGCAACTCCATCCGGCAGATATTATCACCTAAGGCCATCTCTACATTAAATAGGTAGGAGCCGTATTTCTTTAGACCTTCTGCATCTCCAACTTCAATGTCTTTCCATGCAAATAATTTTGAGATGAAGGACTCGAGGAGTTCACTGGAGTTTTCATATTCTTCTCTCAGCATCCTCGACGCTTCGTCATATCCATGGTCAGGTGGTAGGTGAAGGCAACCTTCAATAAGGTCCTTTGGTGGGCCATCCAACTGGTTGTAGAGCTGTGTGAGCCTTCGCCTTGGATCATTAGTGTTGCTCTCAACATTCCATTCAAATATCCTACAGAACTGAGTGAATTTCGAAAAATCTCCATCAAAACGTTCTAATTTAACTGGAGGGAGTAATGATATGCGAGCCTGTTCTTGTTGGGTTAAAACTGACTGGTTCATAGCACAAACCATTTGAGCCACTTCATCCATATTCAATGGCCTTGAAGGTGAGGGATGGCTGGTGAAATCATAGCCTGAGGTATGGCAGCAAAGTACTCTGTTGATGTTCACAAAAGGAGCAGCTGAAGGATGTAGCTTACTCCTTGTCAATAGGTTCTCATTAGGTTCTGGAATGGTAGTAAGTGGTGTAATGGGGAGCTTACCCTGGACAATATTAGCTCCATTTAGTACAGGATTGACTGGAGTTGACCATTTGGTTAGAGGAGTTTCAGGGACTATGGCGGCATTGACAGCAAAGTGGACTGGCCCTTCAGTCACGTTGACTTCACTTTCACGACTCACTTGTGGGTCCAGATTTCCACTTTTATGATGGGGTTCTTCGCTTGTTGCAATCCAGTTGCTACACATGTTAAAGGAGTGAGGGCGAGGGTGTCTCTCATCCTCTCTGCTGTCTCCACAAGAGGAGCCAGGTCTTGACCTGGCTGGTTCTGATGAGGTTTTCATCCTTCTAATTCTCTGTTGCAGCTCAAAGATTCGTCTTTCTTCCTCACGTGCATGTTCATTTTACTCTTTGATGAACTGAAGCCGTTCTAACTCCTCCTCAGCTACTGATATTTCTGAGCGGGAAGACTTGCAACTGTGTGATGTGCCCACAGATTTATTACTTCTATTGTCGACCATGATGTGGGCTTACCTGACAGTTCGCTGTAATGTCGTTCCCTTCTCCGATGGGTAAAATTCGAATTGTTAGATGCAGTATGTTGGTACAGTCTTAATTCAAGGGTATCAGAATAACTTCTGTGTAGTTCCACATTTATTTTCGTTACAGCCTAGTCACAAGAAGCATTCGAACTGAAAACAACAAGCCCGTATAAGAAACCAATAACGCACAATTGAGATGAACATGATTTGGGAATATAAAACAAAACAAAATACAGGAGATGCAAAATCTATATAAGAGGAGCATCAGCACATTGCGAAATATGAAAATCAGAATTTGACAAACATTATCCTATTAATGAAATAGAGAAAATCTTCACAAGGCATTCCCATTTAAAGCAAAACATCAGAAAATAAAAGGGGTTGGCTGTGGAACAACTGCCATTGAACATGTCACTAAACACTACCGTTGGGGGGCCGCGGCGCTGAACAACAAAGTATAATAACCTTAAATATACACACTGTTAACACTCACTTTGTATCCCAATAAAGACTGCAAACCAACTTCTTCATAAAATCCACTCCACGGTCGTTGTCACTCAAAATAAAAGGATGGAAAAAGGCATTTGGCCCACCCAGTACAGACAGCAGTTGCCTTGGTTTATCTTTTGGCGGGAAACTGCAAGAGTTGACGCAGCGATATCGGACGCAAAGGAGTATGGGTAGTGGCGCGCGGTTTGAACGACTTTCCTTGGATACTTACCAACTAAATCAGATTTTCTTTCGTTTTAAGAAATCAAATAGTTAAAATTGCGCAGTATTCTACAGTATGCATATATATAAATACACCCATATATATTATTCATATATGTAAATATGTTTACATATATATATATATATATATATATATATATATATATATATATATATGTGTGTGTGTGTGTGTGTGTGTGTGTGTGTGTGTGTGTGTGTGTGTGTGTGTGCATAAGTATATATTAGATTTTTTTCTTTTCGAAAAGGTACCTTCTATATCATGGTTATATTTTAAAACATTTAGGATAAACTGCCTAAGCATTTTCTAAGAGTAGTTTTTCATAGGCTTATATGCATTTGAAATTATTAACACAATGTATTTATTTTGCTCTGTCCTAATACAATCCTTCTGAAATGCAATCTAACACTAGGCTATATTGATGGTCAATTGCTACTTTTAATAATCTTCAATACAATTTGCTGATTGACAATTCATTATGAGAAAGATTTTCAAGTAGGTTTAAGGGCCTGTTAGCTCAGTTGGTTTGAGCGCCGTACTAATAACGCGGATGTCGAGGGTTCGATCCCCTTACGGGCCAAGCAAGAGTACTTTTAATTCAATGAATCATGTGTCCGTTTATCGCATGTGAATCCATCAGGCTTCAGTGCCAGATATATGTCAGATCCAAGGTTATATATATATATATATATATATATATATATATATATATATATATATATATATATATATATATCATGTATATGCATATATATACACATATGTGTATGTATTTATCTCTCTCCTTCTCTTTCCCTCTCTCTCTCTCCTTCATTTTCTGTGTGTATGAATATATATCTCGTATTCATAAGTGCTTTCTCAATATTCTATTTCCCATCGTATTAGCTATCAGCTGATGGTGAACAGATGTAACCATATGATATCAATCAATATCTGAAAATCAATATTATAGTTCCACTGAAGTATAGTTTATGTTTATTGCATCATCACTGGTAGTGATGACATGGACGCTGATAAGAAAATCCAGATGAACTAGATGAACTGATCGAGTCTGAGGACGAGCCATGGAGTAAGGTCTCCGATTCAGATTAGGAAGATGACACGGAGTATTACGCATGAGGTGTCTGGCTCGAATCCCCCTCTACTAAAAATGAGTCACTGCTTATTTCTGATAAAGTGGGCCTTTCTGATGAATTTGAAGTCGGTTTCAAGTTGTTATACCATGAGCTGATCTAGCATAATATTTTTGTGTCCCTTTTTTGCTCTAACAGGGATACCCCACCACGAAAAATGTCTGTCACTGGTCATTCCTAATACACTTTATAATGCTATTACGTTTTGACTTGTTTTTCTTTGTTACTAGTTAAGCTAGCTCAAAATTTTCATATATTCTCCTGGCCCTGTGTAGCACACCCACCAGTATATAACGCGGATGTCGAGGGTTCGATCCCCTTACAGGCCAAGGAGCATAATTATAATACAATACCTCAAGTGTCGGTTTATCGCATGCAAAACCACCACCAGTGCCAGATATATGCCAGTGCCAAGATTAAATACTGGTACACAGACAAGACGGAGACGTTGCATTTCTAGCCTCTACTATTCTTAGCTTAACAGTTTTTACTTGCAGCCTTCCTTCCTCCCAATAGACTAAGTAACTGGAGCTCACACACACACGCATGTGTTTGTGTAAGTATATATGTACATATACACACACATGCATGTACATGTTTATATATATATATATATATATATATATATATATATATATATATATATATACATACATACATATGTGTTGTGTATGTATACATGTCGTGTACACACACACGCACACACACACGTGTGTGTGTGTGCGGTGTGTGTGTCTGTATGTGTATGTGTATATATTTTATACATATACACAGACAAACACACACACAATATATACATATATATTCATATATATATGTATATATAACTAAATTGCTATATATGCATATATTTATAACATACATATATAGAGACATATGAATGTTTTATACATATATATATTCATGTATGTTTTACACATATTTATATATACATATTTATATATACATATATATATATACACAAATATAGTAATACATATTCAAATGAATATATATATATATATATATATATATATATATATATATATATATATATATATATATATATATATATATGTATATGTATACATGTATATACATACATATGTATATATATTCATATACATATAAAACTGTACTGATATATATATATATATATATATATATATATATATATATATATATATATATATATATATATATATATATATATATATATATATAACATAGACATATGTTATATGATGTGATATGTATATACACTTACATACATACACACACACATACACACACACACACACACACACACACACACACACACACACACACACACACACACACACACACACACACATATATATATATATATATGTATGTATATATATATACACACATGTGAGTGTGCGTGTGTGTATGTATATGTGTTTCCTTCATGTACACCTTAGCAATTCTTCGTTAGGTTACGAGATGAAAGCTTAGAAGAGGAAATCCTCCGAAACGAAGCAGGATAAACTTTGTTCGTATTTCTCAGCGTTTTCCTCTCCTGAACGAGACCCATCTTATTTAGGAAGGCAACTCAGATGCTACGGTTTTCCATTCAGTTCTAAGAAGAGTTGAACGCATGCAGGACTAACTGCCTCAGCTTCAGCTCCTGAGCAAGAAATAATTAGTCTTCGGCTTATATGCATAACAAAAATAATAGAAACCGAATTTATTTTGCTCTAAGCATTTCCAGTCCTAAGATCCTACTGCGAGTCAATCTAGTAGTAATCTATGTTGATGGTAAGCTATAAATATTAATAACCGTCTGTTAGCTCAGTTGGTTAGAGCGCCGATTGCGGTTGCGGACCTAATTTCTTACTTTACCTCATCGGACTCCATTCTATCAGGCCCCAGTGTCAGATATATATAAATGTGCCAGTGTCAAGGTCAGTCACTTGTACACAGACAAGACGGAGACTCAAGGTCGTTGGCAACGCTGCATTTCTAGCCTTTACTATTGATTGCTTAACAGTCTTTACTTGCAGTCTTCCTTCCGACTGCAAATGTTTGGACAGAGCAAAATAAATTCGGTTTCTATTATTTTTGTAACGCATATAAGTCGAAGACTATTTCTTGCTCAGGGTCTGATGCAAAGGCAGTAAGTCCTGCATGTGTTCAAATCTTCTCAGAACTGAATAGAAAACTGTAGCATCTGAGGTGCCTTCCCAGATGAGATGGTTCTCGTTCAGGAGAGCAAAAAGCCGAGAAATACGAACAAAGTTTTTCCTGCTTCGTTTCGGAGGATTTCCTCTTCTGAGCTTTCGTCTCGTATAGATATACCTGTCATCTATATATGTATATACATATATATATATATATATATATATATATATATATATATATATATATATATATATATATATATATATATATATATGTATATCATGAACACACGCATATATATATATATATATATATATATATATATATATATATATATATATATATATATATATATATAATATATGTATATATATTTATATATACATATTCATAGATATGTATTACACCAACACATACACTCATATACATATTTATACATATGTATATGTAGATAGATATGCACACACAAGGTCAAGGGATGGCAGGGTGGCCAGGTCATTAGGACCGCTGCATCATTTCTATGATTGGTGATAATGATTATGCGTTGTTTCCCTATATTGATGGTAAATTGCTACTTTTAATAATCTTCAATACAATTTGTTGACTGACAGTTCATTGTGAGAAAGATTTTCAAATAGGTTAAGGGCCTGTTAGCTCAGTTGGTTAGAGCGCCGTGCTAATAACGCAGATGTCGAGGGTTCGATCCCCTTACGAGCCAAGCAAGTGTACTTTTAATACTATGACTCTGGTGTCGGTTTATCACATGCAAATCCATCGGGCTCCAGTGCCAGAAATATACCAGTGCCAATGTCAAATTCTGGTACGCAACGTAGACTCCAGGTCGTTGGCAACGCTACATTTCTAGCCTCTACTATTATTAGCCTAATACTCTGTATTTGTAGTCATCCTTCCACCCACTATACTAAATAACTGGGGCACACACACACATATATATACTATTAGAGAGAGCGAGAGAAAATGTTATATCTATCAATCTGTCTTTATGTATACACATATATGAATACGTATATGTATATATGTATACGTTTAAAGATATATATATATATATATATATATATATATATATATATATATATATATATATATATATATATATATTAATTGACAGACCCACACACACACATACACACACACACACACACACACACACACACACATATATATATATATATATATATATATATATATATATATATATATATATATATATATACCTATATATACATATATATATACATATTTTTATATAAGTATATATATAGACTTGCATATACATATATATGTATGTGTTTGTATGAGTCTTTCTCCTCCTCCCTTCCTTATCTCAAGATACACACACACACAAACACACGTGCGCACACACACACACACACACACACACACACACACACACACATACACACACACACACACACACACACACACATATATATATACATATGTATATATGTGTGTGTGTGTGTGTGTTTGTGTGTGTGTGTGTGTCACACACACACACACACACACACACACACACACACACACACACACACACACACACACACACACATATATATATATATATATATATATATATATATATATATATGTGTGTGTGTGTGTGTGTGTGTGTGTGTGTGTGTGTGTGTGTGTGTGTGTGTGTACAATTATTCAGCAACATGTATCATTCCAGTAAGGTATCTAGATCTGAGCATATATATAAATATGTATATATATGCAAACACACACACACATATGTATATATATACATATGTTCAACACGTTGGAAGGAGTCTGGTATCAAACCTCTGTCTTTTTCTTTCTTTTTCTTTTAGAATATTCTTCTTCCTTTAGATTATTTAAGAGAGTTATTCTGCAAGAAACTTCCACGCGCCCATGTAAACAAGCCGCCCCTCACTCACTTACCTAAGCCTCATTTGCCTTTGTTCTCCCTGCTGAGCGGCCCCTTCGTCTCCGCCGCTTATCTCTCGCCCTCCGACAGACTCTTGGAGACCACGGAGGGCGCTGAAGACCAGTCCGTTGACCACGTGATCGGACTCAGGTGGGAGGACAAAGGCTAATCGCAGCGAAGAGTTCCCAAGGTGTACATGAAGGAAAAATGTTCATACACTCACTCAGGTGTATATACTCCTATGCACATACATAAACACATACATATAACTAATATCTGTATATGTATGTATATATGTATATATATATATATATATATATATATATATATATATATATATATATATATATATATATATATACATATATATGTGTATATGTGACATGTAATATATATGAATATATATATGCATAGAACCCTTCACGATTTCCTCTTCAGGCAAATGATAAAAGACTTTTGGTTAATCATACGTCTGGAGAGGAACTTGAAGAAAGTTCATTTTCTTCATTTATTGTGAATGTTTTCCTTTTTGTTTTTGTGTACAAATTACTGCGTCTGTGTTTGTGTTCTTATATATCTGTTTATATATACATATATATATAGCACATATAGACACCCATATATATTATTCATATATGTAAATATGTTTACAAATATATATGTATATATGTGTGTGTGTGTGTACATAAGTCTATAATGGATTTTTTTTTCTTTTCGAAAAGGTACCTTATATATCATGGTTATGAGATTTGAAAACATTTACGATAAACTGCCTAAGCATAAGTAGTTTTTCATAGGCTTATATGCATTTAAAATAAACACAATGTATTTATTTTGTTCTGTCCTGATATGATTCTTCTGAAAAACAATATAACACTAGGCTATGTTGATGGTAAATTGCTACTTATAATAATCATCAATACAATTTGTTGACTGGCAGTCCATTATTAGAAAGATTTTCAAAAATGTTAAGGGCCTGTTAGCTCAGTTGGTTAGAGCGCCGTGCTAATAACGCGGATGTCGAGGGTTCGATCCCCTTACGGGCCAACATGTTGAGTATTTTATTCATTGACTGGTGTCCGTTCACCGCATGACAATCCATCAGTCTCCAGTGCCAGATATATGCCAGTGCCAAAGTCAAACACTGGTACACAGACAAGACGGAGACTGAAAGTGTAGTGAGCTGTGGCTCTTACTGCGTCTTCTTACGACCTACACCCCGCTCAGCATCACCGGAACCCCCCCTAAAAAGCCCCGAGAGATAAAGCGTAATATGGACCAGGGCGCGAGGATCCCGACGGAGGCGCTGCAGAAGGGTGCCACTGACGGAGGCGCTGTAGGAGGACGATGGCGACGCCCTAGGCATTTTTTTCATTTGCGAGGAGAAATGACCAATATTACGTACGAGCCAACGACGACCCGATTTCCTGCTCGAGGCCTGCGAAGGATGACGTCGGGAGGTCGCCCTCGAAAACACGCATTTTTGAAGATGTCGCCCAAGATGGCGAAGGACAAGAGTGAGGGAAAAGAGTATTCGGCGCCAAACCCCCTCAGCTAGTCCACGGAAAACAATTATATCGCTTGTTTAAATTCCTGTATATATGTTCCTTTCTTTTTATAATACTGATATCTTATATGTATTTATCTGTAAAGAACCATTTATTTTTCATCTAACACGGCAATCTTTTAGTAAATTCGCACTTTCAGGTATTCATTCTTTAATGCAGACGACATTTAACAATGAAATGAGTCTTGATGCGCGAACATCTCCTGGCGCACGACCTTGTTACCATAAATAAGGTGGGGTCAACCACCTGAGTGGATTTGCGCACAGGCATCCAGTCATTAACCTACGGCTGGGTTATCCCTCAGATAACCGCCGTTTTTTTTTAAGCTTTGTTCTTTTTATTTGTGTTTTTCTGTCGCTTTTAACCGTTGGATCTTGCAGTGAGTCTGCAGTCATATAAGGTATTGTTTTATCAGTTTTATTTTAGATTGCCCCATTTTTACGTATATTTTCTTTTGCTTTTATTGTTTCGGAGGTTTTGCTTATTTTATGTTTTGTGTTAACGGTTTTTGCTTTTAATAATCATAGTTTGAGTTTTGCCTTTTGTTTCGTTTTCCATGCATGATTTATATTTATTATTTGAAGTTTATTAAAGAAATATATATATATATATATATATATATATATATATATATATTGAACAAATAACAAAGTTTTAAAGTTTTTGAGCAGTGAATACTAAATGAAAAGACTGATGAATTTAAGTGATAAAGTAAATGTTAACGGAATTGTTTCAATGGCTTGACTTTAAAGATAACTTTTAAATAAATAACTTCCTGTGGATGTATTGATAACTGATAAAGCGTAACGTAGTTTACTGATTTATTGAATTTATTTTAACTTTGTTTTATTTAGTCATGTTTCATTTACTTTGATGATTTTAAATACTACGTTTTATCAGTTATATACAGTAATGGTTCTCTGCATCTCTTAACTATCTTTATTTATGATTTCATGCTTTGGTCGAAACTTTTGTCAGTGAAACACGCTACCAGTATCGATATCACAGCACGAGAACATGATAATTACTCTGTGCCGAAACAGGAGGCCGGACGCTTAGGTCTCGTTGGCTCCTGCGGCCCCGCAAAATAGGGGCAAGATCATGATAACCCCTACAAAAGTCATTGGCAACGCTGCATTTCTAGCATTTCTTCCGCCCACCAATCTAAATAACTGAAGCACACACACTCATTCACACATATATTATTAGAGATAGAAAGAGGGAGAGAGAGGGAGAGAGAGAGAGAGAAATAGACACAAATATGTTATATTTATCAATCTATCTTTATATACACATATACATGCATCTATAAATATGTAGATGTATATATGTATATGCATAGATGAATACATATACATATATACATATACATACATACATACATACATATATATATATATATATATATATATATATATATATATATATATATATATATATATATATATATATATACGTATACATGTAAATATGTATATATATGTACATATACTTATATAGATATAAGGATGTATATATATTCAGCAGTCTGTCATTCCGCCACGGGACTCGATTAGTTTGGGTGGAAATACAGCCGAGTTAAATTCAAACCACTGCGACAGGCAAAAGAGCGTGAAAACTACTCACCACTTCGACGTAGATATCCTGAGCTTACACACACACACACACACACACACACACACACACACACACACACATATATATATGGTTGAAAAACTCACAATGCACAAACTACATTTACTGAAGACAGTGAGTCTAGTTTGTGCATTGTGCGTTTTTCTATCATAGTATCAGCACGGTAGAGTGTTTTTCCCTTCATATTTATGTGTGTGTTTATCTATTGATATGAATATATACGTGGATGTACATATATATGCATATATCTATTTAAGTATATATATACATATATATACATACATACACACACACATACATATATGCATACACACACGCGTATTCCTGGTACCCATTTCCTTAGGTACCAAGTTCTGCCTTCCTGCCCTACCTGATGTCAATATCTCAAGTTCAAGAAGCATCATAAGAAACAAGATAAAACGGCCTCTGTCTGTGTTCTCGACGTCGTCTCCTGTACATGAAGATTTTACTCTTTGCGTTAGATATTTTGTACTACCGTTTGCATGTCTTTTTCTTCTTTCCCAATCCACACTTTATGTTTTGTGTACTAATTCATTGTAAAAAAAGAAAGAAAGAAAGAAAGAAAAAAAAAAAAAATCTAGACCCACGTACGTATATAATTAATCTAAAAATGTTGCGTATAAATGAATCATTTTAATTCAAAATGTCATTATTCTGCCATTATATGATTCGTATGAGGAAGGTTCGATCCCCGTGCTGGCAAAAGTTTGGTCTACTGTCTCCGGAGTCGATTCGTTGGCAGCCGATTCCTCTTATGCTGACAAAATGCCTGGACCAAGGTCAGAGGATGGCACGATGGCCAGGCCATTAGGACCGCTGTGTATGCAAGGCTCTTGTATGGTAATGATTATGCGTTCTTCTTTCCTGTCCTGTTCAACACGCTAGGGTGAGTCTGGCATCAAACCTCAGTCTTTCTTTCTTTCTTTTTCTTTTAGAATATTCTTCTTCCTTTGGATTATTTAAGAGTTATTCTGCAAGAAACTTCCACGCGCTCATGTAAACAAGCCGCCCCTCACTCACTTAACCTAAGCCTCATTAGCCTTTGGTCTCCCTGCTGAACGGCCTCTTCGTCTCCGCCGCTTATCTCTCGCCCTCCGACAGACTCTTGGAGACCACAGAGGGCGCTGAAGACCAGTCCGTTGACCACGTGATCGGACTCAGGTGGGAGGACAATGGCTAATCGCAACGACGAGTTACTAAGGTGTATAAGAAGGAAAACATGTTCACACACACACTCAGGTGTATTTACTCCTATACACATACAAAAACACACATACATATAACTGATATCTGTATATGTATGTATATATGTATATTTATATATACATATATGTGTATGTGTGACACACTGTATACTATATATGAATTTATATACTCAGATTGATAGATATGTGTATATATATGCAAAATTATGCATGTATATATATATATATATATATATATATATATATATATATATATATATATATATATATATATATATATATATATATATATATATATGAAGAGGAAAAGTCACAATAGAAATCAAAATACAGTGCAGCGTTTCGAACCTTTCATGAGTTCCTCTTCAGACAAATGATAAAAGACGTTTGGTTAATCTTACGTCTGGAGAGGGACTCTTGAAGAGAGTTCATTTCCTTTATTTCTTGTCGTGGTTGTTTTCCTTTTTGTTTTTATGTACAAATTCCTGCGTTTGTGCTTTTGGTCATATATATATGTATGGTAATGTGATTTGAAAACATTTAAGATAAACTGCCTAAGCATTTTCTAAGAAGTAGATTTTCATAGGCTTATATGCATTTGAACTGATAAACAGAATGTGTTTATTTTGCTGTCCTGATACAATCCTTCTGAAATACAGTCTAACACTAGGCTATATTGATTGTAAATTGCTACTTTTAATTATCTTCAATACAATTTGTTGACTGACGGTTCATTATGAGAAAGATTTTCAAGTAGGTTTAAGGGCCTGTTAGCTCAGTTGGTTAGAGCGCCGTGCTAATAACGCGGATGTCGAGGGTTCGATCCCCTTACGGGCCAAGCATGTATACTTTTAATACAATGACTCTGGTGTCCGTTTATCGCATGTGAATCCATCAGGCTTCAATGCCAGATATATGTCAGCTCCAAGGTTATATATATATATGTATATATATAAATGTATATATATATATATATATATATATATATATATCATGTATATGCATATATATACACATATGTGTATATGTGCACATACACACACATATGCGTATATATTTATCTCTCTCTCTCCTTCTCTCTCCCCGCCTCTCTATCTCCTTCAGTTTCTGTGTATGAATATATATCTCGTATTCATAAGTGCATACTCAAAAGTTCCACTGAAGTATAGTTTCTTTTTATTGCATCATCACTGGTAGTGATGACATGGACTCAGACCCAGAAAATCCAGATGAACTGGATGAACTGATCGAGTCTGAGGACGAGCCATGGAGTGAGTGAGGTGAGGTCAGATCAGGATGATGACATGGAGTATTACGCATGAGGTGTCTGGCTCGAATCCCCCACCACTAAAAATGAGTCACTACTTATTTCTGATAATATGGGCCTTACTGATGAATTTGAAACCAGTCTCAAGTTGTTACACTATGAGCTGATCTAGCATATTTTGATGCCCCTTTTTTGCTCTGGCAGGGGTACCCCACCACGAAAAATGTCGTTCATTGGTCATTCCTAATACACTTTATCATGCTTATTACGTTTTGACTTGTCTTTCTTTGTTACTAGTTCAGCTAGCTCAAAATTTTCATATATTCTCCTGCCCCTGTGTAGCACACCCACCAGTAAATAACGCGGATGTCGAGGGTTCGATCCTCTTACGGGCCAAGGAGCATGATTTTGATAGAATGCCTCAAGTGTCGGTTTATCGCAGGCAAAACCACGAGGCTCCAGTACCAGATATATGCCAGTGCCAAGATCAAATACTGGTACACAGACAAGACGGAGACTGCATTTCAAGCCTCTACTATTCTTAGCTTAACAGTCTTTACTTGCAGCCTTCCTTCCGCCCACTAAACTAAATAACTGGAGCTCATACACAAGTATATATGTACATATACGCACATGCATGCACATGTTTATATATATATATATATATATATATATATATATATATATATATATATATATATATATGTATATATATATACATACATATCGATATATATGTATATATATACATATATATGTGTTGTGTATGTATACATGTCGTGTATACACACACACACTAACACACGCGCGTGTGTGTGCGGTGTGTGTTTCTGTATGTGTGTGTATGTGTATATATATTAAATATATATACAAAATGTTGTATACATTTGTATATATATATGTATATATACATATATATATAGTAATACATATTTATATGAATATATATATTATATATGCATATGTATATGTATATATGTATATGTATACATATGTATATATATATATATATTCATATACACATATGCATAATTATGCATGTATGTATATATATATATATATATATATATATATATATATATATATATATGTATGAAGAGGAAAAGAGTCAGAATAGAAATCAAAATAAAGTGTAACGTTTCGAACCCTTTACGAGATCCTCTTCAGACAAATGATATAAGACTCTTGGTTAATCATACGTCTGGAGAGGAACTCTTGAAGAGAGTTCATTTCCTTCATTTATTGTGATTGTTTTCCTTTTTGCTTTTGTGTACAAATTACTACGTCTGTGCTTGTGTTCATATATATATATGTATATATATATACATATATATGCATATATATACACACCCATATATATTATTTATATATGTAAATATGTTTACATATATATATGTGTGTACATAAGTATATATTAGATTTTTTTATTATATATCATGGTTATGGGAGTTGAAAACATTTAGGATAAACTGCCTAAGGCATATGTGCATTTGAAATGATAAACAAAGTGGATTTATTCTGCTCTGTCCTGATGTGATCCTTCTGACAGTTCACTATGAGAAAGACTCTCTTTAGAGCTAAGGGCCTGTTAGCTCAGTTGGTTAGAGCGCCGTGCTAATAACGCGGATGTCGAGGGTTCGATCCCCTTACCCATGTTGAGTATTTTATTCAGTGACTCTGGTGTCCGTTCACCGCACGCCAATCCATCAGTCTCCAGTGCCAGATATATGCCAGTGCCAAGGTCAAACACTGGTACACAGATATGACGGAGACTAAAGGTCGTTGGCAACGCTGCAGTTCTATTCTCTACTATTGTTAGGTTAATAGTCTTTACTTGCAGTCTTTCTTCTGCCCACTAAACTAAACTGGAGCACACACACTTACGCACACACATATATTATTAGAGTTAGAGAGAGGGAGAGAGAGAGACTTACACACACAAATATATATTATATCTATCAATCTATCTTTATGTACACATACATACATCTATAAATATCTACATGTATATATGTATACGCATAAAAAAATATATATATATATATACATATATATATATATATATATATATATATATATATATATACATATACGTATACATGTAAATATGTATATATATGTACTATACTCATATAAATATAAGGACGTATATATATTTAGCAGTCTGTCATTCCGCCACGGAAATACAGCCGAGGTACCGTCAACCCACTGCGACAGGCGTTTCTTGGTGGGGAGGGAAATAAGCCAACAAAAGAGCATCCGGACTACTCTCCACTGCAACGTAGATTTCCTGAGCATACACACACACACACATGTAAATATATGTATAAGGTAGAAAAACTCACAATGCACAAATTAGATTTATTGAAGTGAGACTAGTTTGTGCATTGTGGCTTTATCTACCATAGTATCAACACAGTAGAGTGTTTTCCCTCCATATATATGTGTGTATGTGTTTATCTCTTAATTTAAATATATACATGTGTGTACATATATATGTATATATTTATATAAGTATGCACACACACACACACACACACACAAACACACACACACACACACACACACACACACACACACACACACACACACACACACACACACACACACACATATATATATATATATATATATATATATATATATATATATATATATATATGCACACACACACGGACTTAAATACAAATGCATAGATGTATCAAAATTGTACGAAATAGATTTATTCCTTTTACCCATTTCATTAGGTACCAAGTTCTGTCTTCCTGCCCTACCTGATGTCAGTATCTCAAAATAGTTCAGGAAGCATCCTAAGAAACAGGATAAAGCGGCGTCTGTCTGTGTTCTCGACGTCGTCCCCTGAACATATATTTTGTGTATTAATCCATTGTAAAAAAAAAAAAAAAAAAAAAAAAAAAAAAATCTATAGCCACGTCCTTATATAATTCATTTAAAAAATGTTGCGTATAAACGAATTATTTCAAATCAAAATTTCATTATTCAGTAGTTATGATATGATTCGTATGTGGCAAAAGTTTAGTCCTCTGTCCCAGTAGTCTGTTCGTTGTCAGCCGATTCCTCTTTTTCTAACATGTCGGGGCCAAAGGATGGCACAGTGGCCAGGCCATTGGGACCGCTGTGCATGCAAGGCATTTGTATGGTAATGATTATGCCTTCTTCTTTCCTGTCCTGTTCAACACGCTAGGGTGAGTCTGGCATCAAACCTCGGTCTTTATTTTATTTATTTATTTTTTTTTTAAGAGAGTTTTTCTGCAAGAATCTTCCACGTGCTCATGTAAACAAGCCGCCCCTAACTCACTTACCTAAGCCTCATTTGCCTTTGGTCTCCCTGCTGAACGGCCTCTTCGTCTCCGCCGCTTATCTCTCGCCCTTCGACAGACTCTTGGAGACCACGGAGGGCGCTGAAGACCAGTCCGTTGACCACGTGATCGGACTCAGGTGGGAGGACAAAGGCTAATCGCAGCGAAGAGTTCCCAAGGTGTACATGAAGGAAAACATGTTCACACACACACAGATGTATATACTCCTATACAAATGCATAAACACATACATATAACTGATATCTGTATATGTATGTATATATGTATATTTATATATGTACATATATATGTGTATGTGTGACATACTGTATACTATATATGAATTTATATACTCACAGATTGATAGATATGTGTATATATATGTATAATGCATGTATATATATATATATATATATATATATATATATATATATATATATATATATATATATATATATATATATGTGAGGAGGAAAAGTCACAATGGAAATCAAAATACAATGTAACGTTTCGAACCCTTCATGAGTTCCTCTTCAGACAAATGATAAAAGACTTTTGGTTAATCATACGTCTGGAGACGAACGCTTGAGGAGAGTTCATTTCCTTCATTTCTTATCGTGGTTGTTTTCCTTTTTGTTTTTGTGTACAAATTACTGCATTTGTGCTTGTGTTCATATATATATTTCTATGTATACATATATGTATGCATATATATAAATCCACACATATATATATTATTCATATATGTAAATATGTTTACATATATATATATATATATATATATATATATATATATATATATATATATATATATATATATATATGTGTGTGTGTGTGTGTGTGTGTGTGTGTGTGTGTGTGTGTGTGTGTGTGTGTGTAAGTATATATTAGATTTTTTCTTTTCGAAAAGGTACCTTACATATCATGGTTATGAGATTTAAAAACATTTAGGATAAACTGCCTAAGCATTTTCTAAGAAGTAGTTTTTCATCTGCTTATATGCATTTGAAATGATAAACACAATGTATTTATTTTGCTCTGTCCTGATACGATCCTTCTGAAATACAATCTAACACTAGGTTATATTGATGATAAATTGCTACTTTTAATAATCTTCATTACAATTTGTTGACTGACAATTCATTATGGGAAAGATTTTCAATTAGGTTAAGGGCGTGTTAGCTCAGTTGGTTAGAGCGCCGGGCTAAGCAAGTGTACTTTTAATACGATGTATCTGGTGTCCGTTTATCGCATGTAAATCCATCAGGTTTCAGTGCCAGATATATGTCAGATCCAAGGTTATATATATATATATATATATATATATATATATATATATATATATATATATATATATATATATATATATATATATATATATATATATATACACATATGTGTATATGTGCACACACACACATATGTGTACGTATTTATCTCTCTCCTTCTCTTTCCCTCTCTCTCTCTCCTTCAGTTTCTGTGTGTATGAATATATATCTCGTATTCATAAGTGCTTACTCAATATTCGATTTTCTATCGTAGTAGCTATCAGCTGATGGTGAACAGATGTAACCATATGATATCAATCAATATCTGAAAATCAATATCATTATAGTTCCACTGAAGTATAGTTTCTGTTTATTGTATCATCACTGGTAGTGATGGCATGGACTCTGACAAAAAATCCAGATGAACAGGATGAACTGATCGAGTCTGAGGACGAGCCATGGAGTAAGGTCTCCGATTCAGATTAGGAAGATGACACGGAGTATTACGCATGAGGATTCTGGCTCGAATCCTCCGCCACTAAAAATGAGTCACTGCTTATTTCTGATAAAGTGGGCCTTACTGATGAATTTGAAGCCAGTTTCAAGTTGTTACACCATAAGCTGATGTTGCATAATATTTTGATGCCCCTTTTTTGCTCTGGCATGGGTACCCCACCACGAAAAATGTCTCATTGGTCATTACTAATACACTTTATCGTGCTTATTACGCTTTGACTTGTTTTTCTTTGTTACTAGTTAAGCTAGCTCAAAATTTTTATACATTATCCTGCCCCTGTGTAGCACACCCACCAGCTAATAACGCGGATGTCGAGGGTTCGATCCCCTTACAGGCCAAGGAGCATGATTTTGATACAATGCCTCAAGTGTCGGTTTATCGCATGTAAAACCACCAGGCTCCAGTGCCAGATATATGCCAGTGCCAAGATTAAATACTGGTACACAGACAAGACGGAGACGCTGCATTTCTAGCCTCTACTATTCTTAGCTTAACAGTCTTTACTTGCAGCCTTCCTTCCGCTCACTAAAGTAAATAACTGGAGCTCACACACACACGCATCTGTTTGTGTGTGTAAGTACATATGTACATATACACACACATGCATGTACATGTTTATATATATATATATATATATATATATATATATATATATATATATATATATATATATATATATATATATATATATGTGTGTGTGTGTGTGTGTGTGTGTGTGTGTGTGTGTGTGTGTGTGTGTGTGTGTGTGTGTGTATGTGTGTGTGTGTGTGTGTGTGCGTGTGTATGTATGTATATATACATACATATGTGTTGTGTATGTATACATGTCGTGTACACACACACACACACACGTGTGTGTGTGTGCGGTGTGTGTGTCTGTATGTGTATGTGTATATATATTATATATATACACAAACAAATACACACAATATATACATATATATTCATATATATATATGTATATATATAACTAAATTGCTATATATGCATATATTTATAACATACATATATAGAGACATAAATGTTTTATACATATATATATATATATATATATATATATATATATATATATATATAGTAATACATATTCAAATGAATATATATATATATATATATATATATATATATATATATATATATATATATATATATATGGATATATATATATGTATATGTATACATGTATATACATACATATGTATATATATTCATATACATATATAACTGTACTACTATATATATATATATAACAGACATATAGACATATGTGTTATATGATGTGATATGTATATACACTTACATACATACATGCACACACATACACACACACACACACACATACGTGTATATATATATATATATATATATATATATATATATATATATATATATATATATATATATATATATATATATATATATATATGAGTGTGCGAGTGTGTATGTATAAGTGGTGCACGGTCTCTATGTATCGCGGACACTATGACCTGGAAGGAAAGTCGCGAAGCTGTATGACGGGGGTGACTCAGTTACTGACGGATACTATGTCCTCACATAACCTGGTCGTCGGCTGACCTTACTTTGTGTGTTGTTGTGACTGTGTTGCGCGAGGTTTCCGCTGACCTTGATCATCATCATCATCAAGGGGGCTGACGCCGACGAGGGCGCATAGCCGCATCCACCCTTTGCTTCCACCTACGAGGATCCCTCATGGCTAGACGCCAGGCAGGGACTCGGCCCATCTCTATTTTTTCATGGCAGGTTTGGTCGATTTGCCCAAGCCACGACTTCCTCGGTCGTCCCACAGGCCTCCTCCACCCAGGGTTGTCTCGAACAGAGACGACCTGATGGGCAGGATCATCCTGAGGAAAGCGAGCCAGGTGGCCGTATAGCCTGAGTTGGCGATCACGGATTGTGCAGATAACAGGTCCTGTGCCAGTCTCACGGTGCAACCGTTGGTTGGACACATGGTCCCGCCAACAGTACCCTATGATCTAGCGCAAGGACCTATTACAAAAGGCTTCAAGACGAGCCTCCAAGGCACAGGACAATGTCCAGGTTTCGCTACCGTATAGCAAAACTGATATCATCAGGGCCTTGAAAACCCGTAGCTTGGTCCTTCTGCACAGGTACCGACATCTCCAAATACTCTTGTTGAGAGAGTTCATGACCCCTGCTGCCAGGCCAATCCGTCTGCTGACTTCATGGTCTGACAGCCCAGAGTTATGAACTACACTACCAAGGTATGTAAAGCTCTCTGTGACTTCAATGTCCTCGCCACAAGCACATACCGACTTAACAGGTTCTCCTAACAAGTCCCCAAATTCCTGGACCTTGGTCTTGGTCCAGGAGACCTCTAGACCCAAGGGCTTCGCCTCATTGCTAAATGCATTGAGAGCCGCCACTAGGGTTTCCAAAGACTCAGATAGAATGGCAACGTCATCAGCAAAGTCAAGGTCTGTAACCTTGATATTGCCAAGTGTTGCTCCACAATGACTTTGAACAGTAGCTCTGCCCAGTATCCAGTCCATGCAAGTGTTGAAAAGAGTTGGTGCAAGGACACAGCCTTGCCTCACTCCTGAACAGGAAAGAAGTTCGACAGGCCCCCATCACACTTTACAGCACTTTTAGTACCAGTATACAGGCTTACTATTAGTCCAATAATCCTTGTTGGAATTCCTCTCAGCCTCAGGATCTCCCAAAGTGACTCCCGATGCACCGTATCGAACGCCTTCTTGAGGTCGATGTAGGCTGCAAGCAGCCCATGCCCGAACTCACGGCGGCGCTATACAATGACTTGAAGCGTGAGTGAATCCGGATTGCTCCAGTCTCTGGTGCCTCAGTAGATGGTCTCTGATACATCTCAGAAGGATGTGGGCGAGAACCTTGCCTGGTATACTGAGCAGTGTGATGCCTCGGAGATTGCTGCAGTCCCAACGGTCCCCCTTCCCCTTCCAGAGAGGGATGACCACACCCCTCAACAGGTCAGGAGGAACGGAACCGGACCGCCAGATAGCAGCCAGGACAGTATGTAACCGCCGTGCCATAGGTTCACCACCAGCCTTTAACAGTTCAGCTTGTATGCCGCAGATACCAGCTGCTTTACCACTCTTCAGCTTGGAAATCGCCATCCTAACTTCAGTTAGGGAGGGAGGATCTTCACTGATAGGTGGATCCGGTAGTGGGATCTCGACACTACCCGCATCCAAGTTAACTGTCGGTGGGTCAACCTGCTACAGCTGCTCAAAATACTCAGCCCAACGTTCGCGCACCGCAACAGGATCTGAAACGATCTGACCACTTACTGAGCAAACTGCTGTCACCTGTGAAGAGGGCTTGGAGTTCAGCTTTCTCAGGGCTTGGTATGCAGGACAAAGGTCATTTACTAAGAAATGGCCTTCTACTTCCTCTGCAAGACTCCTAATAAACTGTTCCTTGTCCCTTCTTAACAGGGACCGAGTTCTGCGCACATGAGAACAGTGCAATTCCCGATCCCCTGTCAGACGAGCTGCACGACATGCATCTGTGGCTTCCAGTGTCTCATGCGAGATGGAATTCTGTACTGCTCTCGGACGTACACCAATCGTATCTTGAGCTGCATCAAGTGTTTCACGCTTAAAGGTATCCCACAGAAGAACAGGGTCTGTCAGACCATCAAGCATTGCGAAACGATCAGAGATTGCCTCAGCAAACCTGCGGGCACACTCTCCCTCCCTCAGCCTGTCCAAATGAAACACCCTAGGGTGACCATTTGACCGATGGGGAGTTTTGAAGTGGACCCGGAGGGTAGCCACAACCAATCTATGGTCAGTACCACAGAACTCAGCACTCCTGTACACCCTGCAATTCTGAAGGATCCTCCAACTGACCTTACCTACCCTAATTGCTCTAACCCGCTACTGTTTCAACACGTGATCTTCCTATAATAATGAATTTTCAAAGAGTGAGATATCATTCACCATGGAGAAAACTCAACCGAGCTTCCATTACCACCCTACCCTGAGCTTGATGTTTCATGGTACGAGGGATTGAATGAAGATTACCCTCTCCCACCTTCTCTTGTCAATGTCCCCGAGGTCTGTCACATTATAACATCATACCGCGCGACTGCG
>NC_091568.1:27029391-27034013 GCF_042767895.1 Penaeus vannamei | reverse complement strand
TATATATATATATATATATATGTATATATTATATGTATATGCGTGTGTTCGTGATATGCATATATATATATATATATATATATATATATATATATATATATATATATATATATATATATATATATATATATATATATATATATATACATATATATATGTACATACATATATAGATGTCAGGTATATGTATACGAGACGAAAGCTGAGAAGAAGAAATCCTCCGAACCGAAGCAGGAAAAACTATGTTCGTATTTCTCGGCTTTTTGCTCTCCTGAACGAGAACCATCTCATCTGGGAAGGCACCTCAGATGCTACGGTTTTCTATTCAGTTCTGAGAAGAATTGAGCACATGCAGAATTAATTGCATTTGCATCAGATCCTGAGCAAGAAATAGTCTTCGACTTATATGCGTTAGAAAAATAATAGAAACCGAATTTATTTTGCTCTGTCCAAACATTTGCAGTCGGAAGGAAGACTGCAAGTAAAGACTGTTAAGCAATCAATAGTAAAGGCTAGAAATGCAGCGTTGCCAACGACCTTGAGTCTCCGTCTTGTCTGTGTACAAGTGACTGACCTTGACACTGGCATATAAATATATATATATATATATATATATATATATATATATATATATATATATATATATATATATATATATATATATGTGTGTGTGTGTGTGTGTGTGTGTGTGTGTGTGTGTGTGTGTGTGTGTGTGTGTGTATGTGTGTGTGTGTGTGACACTTGGGCCTGATAGAATGGAGTCCGATGAGGTAAGGTAAGAAATTAGGCCGGCAACCGCAATCGGCGCTCTAACCAACTGAACCAACAGACGGTTATTAATATTTATAGCTTACCATCAACACAGATTACTGCTAGATTGAATCACAGTAGGATCTCAGGACTGGAAATGCTTAGACAGAGCAAAATAAATTCGGTTTCTAACGCATATAAACCGAAGACTAATTATTTCTTGCTCAGAATCTGGCATGCGTTCAAATCTTCTTAGAACTGAATAGAAAACCGTAGCATCTGAGTTGCCTTCCTAAATAAGATGGGTCTCGTTCAGGAGAGGAAAACGCTGAGAAATACGAACAAAGTTTATCCTGCTTCGTTTCGGAGGATTTCCTCTTCTGAGCTTTCATCTCGTATATACTCCTTGGAGACCACGGAATGCGCTGAAGACCAGTCCGTTGACAACGTGATCGGACTCAGGTGGAAGGATAAGAGCTAATCGCAACGAAGAATTGCTAAGGTGTACATGAAGGAAACACATACTTATACGGTTCTAGGATACTATGTCACGGGGAAACTATGTCGCGGTCCTAATGTTGCCACATCGCGCTGTGACACAGCGTCCGTTTCGCAAGTGGATAAAATGTCGCGGGGAAGGCACGTTGCCATTTATGTCAGTATATCGCTGTTCATTGTCGACAGATAAGATTAGGAAGAAGTGTTGAAATTGCAGCGAAAATGATTTAGTATATAGAATACATAATAACACTAGTATGAGACATAACCATTTTTTTCTCTCTCTCTAGGTAATGAAATATTTTTTGATGAGCATACCTTTATTGTTCAGTGGGGATCATCATTACTTTGGCTATTTGATCCAGATATTGCAAATCTACAAAGGTATGTTTCTAATTTTGTAATAAGGTATTTGATCCTCTTATTTACGAGCTGGTACTTCTGACCCGAGGGATGCTTCCTGCCAGCTGCAACCTCTGCACTCAGAAAATTCCTCTGGAAGGCGTTCATTGCTGCCTTCTCAAAACCTGTCATTATTGTTATTGGATTGCATGATAAACCAGGCGGTATTAGCTTTAACACCTCGTACATTTTATTATATATCTCATCATTCTTTCCTGACAAAAATGCATAGACGCAAGGATATGTTATACCACCAAAGTATGCATGGAGTGTGTACTGCTGCTCGTATCCGACAGGGGCCACTTTAAACGTTCCATCACCAAACCAATGACGAGACGGCAAGAAATTTCAAATCAGAGTCTGCTACGAAGATCATCACCCCATCATCTTCATAAGGAAGGAAGGCCTCTCCGCTTAACGTTGTCCAAAATAGCTGAAGATCAGACACACCTGCCTTTTGCCGCACTCGCCTCAGCGTCCTCTTGATGGCGTCTGCCGTTGTAATAGATGCGCCCAGCCGACTTCAACTCTAGCGTCAAATGTGTTGACAATATGTGCGATGGGCTCTACTGTTGCGGCAGCACGTTCCTTCATTGCTGCTAGTATCCCCTCCACCTCAGTCTTCCCAGGGACTGCAGGATGTCTGTGGATGGGGTTTTGCCACTTCACTATTTCCCCATTAACGGTGTGAACCCTGGCACCACAGGTTCTGTCCGCATCTCCACACAACTTTGTCCTGATGGCCCCTTTCCTTCGTAAACAGATGCTGGCCAACTCTGAGTTTCGCAGTCGCCCGGTATGATGTTATAATGTGACAGACCTCGGAGACATTGACAAGAGAAGGTGGGAGAGGGTAATCTTCATTCAATCTCTCGTACCATGAAACATGGAGCTCGGGGTAGGGTGGTAATGGAAGCTCGGTTGAGTTTTCTCCATGCTGAATGATATCTCACTCTTTGAAAATTCATTATTATAGGAAGATCACGTGTTGAAACAGTAGCGGGTTAGAGCAATTAGTGTAGGTAAGGTCAGTTGGAGGATCCTTCAGAATTGCAGGGTGTACAGGAGTGCTGAGTTCTGTGGTACTGACCATAGATTGGTTGTGGCTATCCTCCGGGTCCACTTCAAAACTCCCCAGCAGTCAAATGGTCACCCTAGGGTGTTTCATTTGGACAGGCTGAGGGAGGGGGAGCGTGCCCGCGGGTTTGCTGAGGCAATCTCTGATCGTTTCGCAATGCTTGATGGTCTGACAGACCCTGTTCTTCTGTGGGATACCTTTAAGCGTGAAACACTTGATGCAGCTCAAGATACGATTGGTGTACGTCCGAGAGCAGTACAGAATTCCATCTTGCAGGAGACACTGGAAGCCACAGATGCATGTCGTGCGGCTCGTCTGACAAGGGATCGGGAATTGCACCGTCCCCGAGGTCTGTCACATTATAACATCATACCGAGCGACTGTGAAACTGAGAGTTGACCAGCATCTCTTTACGAAGGAAAGGGGCCATCAGGACAAAGTTGTGTGGAGATGCGGACAGAACCTGTGGTGCCAGGGTTCACACCGTTAATGGGGAAATAGTGAAGTGGCAAAACCCCATCCACAGACATCCTGCTGTCCCTGGGAAGGCTGAGGTGGAGGGGATACTAGCAGCAATGAAGGAACGTGCTGCCGCAACAGTAGAGCCCATCGCACATATTGTCAACACATTTGACGCTAGAGTTGAAGTCGGCTGGGCGCATCTATTACAACGGCAGACGCCATCAAGAGGACGCTGAGGCGAGTGCGGCAAAAGGCAGGTGTGTCTGATCTTCAGCCATTTTGGACAACGTTAAGCGGAGAGGCCTTCATTCCTTATGAAGATGATGGGGTGATGATCTTCGCAGCAGACTCTGATTTGAAATTTCTTGCCGTCTCGTCATTGGTTTGGTGATGGAACGTTTAAAGTGGCCCCTGTCGGATACAAGCAGCAGTACACACTCCATGCATACTTTGGTGGTATAACATATCCTTGCGTCTATGCATTTTTGTCAGGAAAGAATGAAGAGATATATAATAATATGTACGAAGTGTTAAAGCTAATACCGCCTGGTTTATCATGCAATCCAATAACAATAATGACAGATTTTGAGAAGGCAGCAATGAACGCCTTCCAGAGGAATTTTCTGAGTGCAGAGGTTGCAGCTGGCAGGAAGCATCCCTCGGGTCAGAAGTACCAGCTCGTAAATAAGAGGATCAAATCCCTTATTACAAAATTAGAAACATACCTTTGTAGATTTGCAATATCTGGATCAAATAGCCAAAGTAATGGTGATCCCCACTGAACAATAAAGGTATGCTCATCACACAATATTTCATTACCTAGAGAGAGAAAAAAAAATGGTTATGTCTCATACTAGTGTTATTATGTATTCTATATACTAAATCATTTTCGCTGCAATTTCAACACTTCTTCCCAATCTTATCTGTCGACAATGAAAAGCGATGTGCTGACATAAATGGTAACGTGCCTTCCCCGCGACATTTTATCCACTTGCGAAACGGACGCTGTGTCACAGCGCGATGTGGCAACATTAGGACCGCGACATAGTTTCCCCGTGACATAGTATCCTAGAACCGTATAAGTATGTGTTTCCTTCATGTACACCTTAGCAATTCTTCGTTGCGATTAGCTCTTATCCTTCCACCTGAGTCCGATCACGTTGTCAACGGATTGGTCTTCAGCGCATTCCGTGGTCTCCAAGGAGTATATACGAGATGAAAGCTCAGAAGAGGAAATCCTCCGAAACGAAGCAGGATAAACTTTGTTCGTATTTCTCAGCGTTTTCCTCTCCTGAACGAGACCCATCTTATTTAGGAAGGCAACTCAGATGCTACGGTTTTCTATTCAGTTCCAAAAAGATTTGAACGCATGTAGGACTAACTGCCTCAGCTTCAGATCCTGACCAAGAAATAATTAGTCTTCGGTTTATAT
>NC_091568.1:27011891-27014391 GCF_042767895.1 Penaeus vannamei | reverse complement strand
ATGGCTGAAGATCAGACACACCTGCCTTTTGCCGCACTCGCCTCAGCGTCCTCTTGATGGCGTCTGCCGTTGTAATAGATGCGCCCAGCCGACTTCAACTCTAGCGTCAAATGTGTTGACAATATGTGCGATGGGCTCTACTGTTGCGGCAGCACGTTCCTTCATTGCTGCTAGTATCCCCTCCACCTCAGCCTTCCCAGGGACAGCAGGATGTCTGTGGATGGGGTTTTGCCACTTCACTATTTCCCCATTAACGGTGTGAACCCTGGCACCACAGGTTCTGTCCGCATCTCCACACAACTTTGTCCTGATGGCCCCTTTCCTTCGTAAAGAGATGCTGGTCAACTCTCAGTTTCACAGTCGCCCGGTATGATGTTATAATGTGACAGACCTCGAGGACATTGACAAGAGAAGGTGGGAGAGGGTAATCTTCATTCAATCCCTCGTACCATGAAACATCGAGCTCGGGGTAGGGTGGTAATGGAAGCTCGGTTGAGTTTTCTCCATGCTGAATGATATCTCACTCTTTGAAAATTCATTATTATAGGAAGATCACGTGTTGAAACAGTAGCGGGTTAGAGCAATTAGGGTAGGTAAGGTCAGTTGGAGGATCCTTCAGAATTGCAGGGTGTACAGGAGTGCTGAGTTCTGTGGTACTGACCATAGATTGGTTGTGGCTACCCTCCGGGTCCACTTCAAAACTCCCCAGCAGTCAAATGATCACCCTAGGGTGTTTCATTTGGACAGGCTGAGGGAGGGAGAGTGTGCCCGCGGGTTTGCTGAGGCAATCTCTGATCGTTTCGCAATGCTTGATGGTCTGACAGACCCTGTTCTTCTGTGGGATACCTTTAAGCGTGAAACACTTGATGCAGCACAAGATACGATTGGTGGACGTCCGAGAGCAGTACAGAATTCCATCTCGCATGAGACACTGGAAGCCACAGATGCATGTCGTGCAGCTCGTCTGACAGTGGATCGGGAATTGCACCGTTCTCATGTGCGCAGAACTCGGTCCCTGTTAAGAAGGGACAAGGAACAGTTTATTAGGAGTCTTGCAGAGGAAGTAGAAGGCCATTTCTTAGTAAATGACCTTTGTCCTGCATACCAAGCCCTGAGAAAGCTGAACTCCAAGCCCTCTTCACAGGTGACAGCAGTTTGCTCAGTAAGTGGTCAGATCATTTAAGATCCTGTTGCGGTGCGCGAACGTTGGGCTGAGTATTTTGAGCAGCTGTAGCAGGTTGACCCACCGACAGTTAACTTGGATGCGGGTAGTGTCGAGATCCCGCTGCCGGATCCACCCATCAGTGAAGATCCTCCCTCCCTAACTGAAGTTAGGAGGGCGATTTCCAAGCTGAAGAGTGGTAAAGCAGCGGGTATCTGCGGCATACAAGCTGAACTGTTAAAGGCTGGTGGTGAACCTATGGCACAGGGGTTACATGCTGTCCTGGCTGCTATCTGGCGGTCCGGTTCCGTTCCTACTGACCTGTTGAGGGGTGTGGTCATCCCTCTCTGGAAGGGGAAGGGGGACCGTTGGGACTGCAGCAATCACCGAGGAATCACACTGCTCAGTATACCAGGCAAGGTTCTCGCTCACATCCTTCTGAGACGTATCAGAGACCATCTACTGAGGCACCAGAGACTGGAGCAATCCGGATTCACTCACGCTTCAAGTCATTGTATAGCGCCGCCGTGAGTTCGGGCATGGGCTGCTTGCAGCCTACATCGACCTCAAGAAGGCGTTCGATACGGTGCATCGGGAGTCACTTTGGGAGATCCTGAGGCTGAGAAGAATTCCAACAAGGATTATTGGACTAATAGCAAGCCTGTATACTGGTACTAAAAGTGCTGTAAAGTGTGATGGGGGCCTGTCGAGCTTCTTTCCTGTTAGTTCAGGAGTGAGGCAAGGCTGTGTCCTTGCACCAACTCTTTTCAACACTTGCATGGACTGGATACTGGGCAGAGCTACTGTTCAAAGTCATTGTGGAGCAACACTGGGCAATATCAAGGTTACAGACCTTGACTTTGCTGATGACGTTGCCATTCTATCTGAGTCTTTGGAAACCCTAGTGGCGGCTCTCGATGCATTTAGCAATGAGGCGAAGCCCTTGGGTCTAGAGGTCTCCTGGACCAAGACCAAGGTCCAGGAATTTGGGGACTTGTTAGGAGAACCTGTTAAGTCGGTATGTGCTTGTGGCGAGGACATTGAAGTCACAGAGAGCTTTACATACCTTGGTAGTGTAGTTCATAACTCTGGGCTGTCAGACCATGAAGTCAGCAGACGGATTGGCCTGGCAGCAGGGGTCATGAACTCTCTCAACAAGAGTATTTGGAGATGTCGGTACCTGTGCAGAAGGACCAAGCTACGGGTTTTCAAGGCCCTGATGATATCAGTTTTGCTATACGGTAGCGAAACCTGGACATTGTCCTGTGCCTTGGAGGCTCGTCTTGAAGCCTTTTGTAATAGGTCCTTGCGTTAGATCATAGGGTACTGTTGGCGGGA
>NC_091568.1:26996891-27009391 GCF_042767895.1 Penaeus vannamei | reverse complement strand
TAAACGGACACCAGATACATCGTATTAAAAGTACACTTGCTTAGCCAGGCGCTCTAACCAACTGAGCTAACAGGCCCTTAACCTAATTGAAAATCTTTCCCATAATGAATTGTCAGTCAACAAATTGTAATGAAGATTATTAAAAGTAGCAATTTATCATCAATATAACCTAGTGTTAGATTGTATTTCAGAAGGATCGTATCAGGACAGAGCAAAATAAATACATTGTGTTTATCATTTCAAATGCATATAAGCAGATGAAAAACTACTTCTTAGAAAATGCTTAGGCAGTTTATCCTAAATGTTTTTAAATCTCATAACCATGATATGTAAGGTACCTTTTCGAAAAGAAAAAATCTAATATATACTTACACACACACACACACACACACACACACACACATATATATATATATATATATATATATATATATATATATATATATATATATATATATATATATATATATATGTAAACATATTTACATATATGAATAATATATATATGTGTGGATTTATATATATGCATACATATATGTATACATAGAAATATATATATGAACACAAGCACAAATGCAGTAATTTGTACACAAAAACAAAAAGGAAAACAACCACGATACGAAATGAAGGAAATGAACTCTACTCAAGCGTTCGTCTCCAGACGTATGATTAACCAAAAGTCTTTTATCATTTGTCTGAAGAGGAACTCATGAAGGGTTCGAAACGTTACACTGTATTTTGATTTCCATTGTGACTTTTCCTCTTCATATATATATATATATATATATATATATATATATATATATATATATATATATATATATATATATATATACATGCATTATACATATATATACACATATCTATCAATCTGTGAGTATATAAATTCATATATAGAATACAGTATGTCACACATACACATATATATGTACATATATAAATATACATATATACATACATATACAGATATCAGTTATATGTATGTGTTTATGCATTTGTATAGGAGTATATACATCTGAGTGTGTGTGTGTGAACATGTTTTCCTTCATGTACACCTTGGGAACTCTTCGCTGCGATTAGCCTTTGTCCTCCCACCCGAGTCCGATCACGTGGTCAACGGACTGGTCTTCAGCGCCCTCCGTGGTCTCCAAGAGTCTGTCGAAGGGCGAGAGATAAGCGGCGGAGACGAAGAGGCCGTTCAGCAGGGAGACCAAAGGCAAATGAGGCTTAGGTAAGTGAGTTAGGGGCGGCTTGTTTACATGAGCACGTGGAAGATTCTTGCAGAAAAACTCTCTTAAAAAAAAAATAAATAAATAAAATAAAGACCGAGGTTTGATGCCAGACTCACCCTAGCGTGTTGAACAGGACAGGAAAGAAGAAGGCATAATCATTACCATACAAATGCCTTGCATGCACAGCGGTCCCAATGGCCTGGCCACTGTGCCATCCTTTGGCCCCGACATGTTAGAAAAAGAGGAATCGGCTGACAACGAACAGACTACTGGGACAGAGGACTAAACTTTTGCCACATACGAATCATATCATAACTACTGAATAATGAAATTTTGATTTGAAATAATTCGTTTATACGCAACATTTTTTAAATGAATTATATAAAGACGTGGCTGTAGATTTTTTTTTTTTTTTTTTTGTACAGTGGATTAGTACACAAAATATATGTTCAGGGGACGACGGCGAGAACACAGACAGACGCCGTTTTATCCTGTTTCTTAGGATGCTTCCTGAACTATTTTGAGATACTGACATCAGGTAGGGCAGGAAGACAGAACTTGGTACCTAATGAAATGGGCAAAAGGAATAAATCTATTTCGTACAATTTTGATACATCTATGCATTTGTATTTAAGTCCGTGTGTGTGTGCATATATATATATATATATATATATATATATATATATATATATATATATATATATATATATATGTGTGTGTGTGTGTGTGTGTGTGTGTGTGTGTGTGTGTGTGTGTGTGTGTGTGTGTGTGTGTGTGTTTGTGTGTGTGTGTGTGTGTGTGTGTGTGCATACTTATATAAATATATACATATATATGTACACACATGTATATATTTAAATTAAGAGATAAACACATACACACATATATATGGAGGGAAAACACTCTACTGTGTTGATACTATGGTAGATAAAGCCACAATGCACAAACTAGTCTCACTTCAATAAATCTAATTTGTGCATTGTGAGTTTTTCTACCTTATACATATATTTACATGTGTGTGTGTGTGTATGCTCAGGAAATCTACGTTGCAGTGGAGAGTAGTCCGGATGCTCTTTTGTTGGCTTATTTCCCTCCCCACCAAGAAACGCCTGTCGCAGTGGGTTGACGGTACCTCGGCTGTATTTCCGTGGCGGAATGACAGACTGCTAAATATATATACGTCCTTATATTTATATAAGTATAGTACATATATATATACATATTTACATGTATACGTATATATATATATATATATATATATATATATATATATATATATATATATATATATATATATATATATATTCATTTATGCGTATACATATATACATCTAGATATTTATAGATGCATGTATGTGTACATAAAGATAGATTGATAGATATAATATATATTTGTGTGTGTAAGTCTCTCTCTCCCTCTCTCTAACTCTAATAATATATGTGTGCGTAAATGTGTGCTCCAGTTTAGTTTAGTGGGCAGAAGAAAGACTGCAAGTAAAGACTATTAACCTAACAATAGCAGAGACTAGAAATGCAGCGTTGCCAACGACCTTCAGTCTCCGTCATATCTGTGTACCAGTGTTTGACCTTGGCATTGGCATATATCTGGCACTGGAGACTGATGGATTGGCGTGCGATGAACGGATACCAGAGTCACTGAATAAAATACTCAACATGGCCCGTAAGGGGATCGAACCCTCGACATCCGCGTTATTAGCACGGCGCTCTAACCAACTGAGCTAACAGGCCCTTACCTCTGGAGAGAGTCTTTCTCATAGTGAACTGTCAGAAGGATCATATCAGGACAGAGCAGAATAAATTCACTTTGTTTATCATTTCAAATGCACATATGCCTTAGGCAGTTTATCCTAAATGTTTTCAACTCCCATAACCATGATATATAAGAAAAAAATCTAATATATACTTATGTACACACATGTATATATGTAAACATATTTACATATATAAATAATATATATGGGTGTGTATATATATGCATATATATGTATATATATACATATATATATGAACACAAGCACAAACGTAGTAATTTGTACACAAAAGCAAAAAGGAAAACAATCACAATAAATGAAGGAAATGAACTCTCTTCAAGAGTTCCTCTCCAGACGTATGATTAACCAAGAGTCTTATATCATTTGTCTGAAGAGGATCTCGTAAAGGGTTCGAAACGTTACACTTTATTTTGATTTCTTTTCCTCTTCATACATATATACATATATATACATACATGCATAATTATGCATATGTGTATATGAATATATATATATATATATATATATATATATATATATATATATATATATATATATACATATGTATGCATATACATATATACATATACATATGCATATATAATATATATATATATATATATATATATATTCATATAAATATGTATTACTATACATATATGTATATATACATATATATATACAAATGTATACAACATTTTGTATATATATTTAATATATATACACATACACACACATACACATACAGAAACACACACCGCACACACACGCTCGTGTGTTTGTGTGTGTGTGTATACACATGTATACATACACAACACATATATATGTATATATATACATATATATCTATCTATCTATCTATCTATCTATATATATATATATATATATATATATATATATACATATATATATATATATATATATATATATATATATATATACATATATATATATATATATATATATATATATATATATATATATATATATAAACATGTACATGCATGTGCGTATATGTACATATATGCTTGTGTATGAGCTCCAGTTATTTAGTTTAGTGGGCGGAAGTAAGGCTGCAAGTAAAAACTGTTAAGCTAAGAATAGTAGAAGCTTGAAATGCAGCGTCTCCGTCTTGTCTGTGTATGTTTGATATTGGCACTGGCATATATCTGGCACTGGAGCCTCGTGGTTTTGCCTGCGATAAACCGACACTTGAAGCATTGTATCAAAATCATGCTCCTTGGCCTGTAAGGGGATCGAACCCTCGACATCCGCGTTATTAGCTGGTGGGTGTGCTACACAGGGGCAGGAGAATATATGAAAATTTTGAGCTAGCTTAACTAGTAACAAAGAAAAACAAGTCAAAGCTTAATAAGCATGATAAAGTGTATCAGGAATGACCAATGAACGACATTTTTCGTGGTGGGGTACCCCTACTAGGGCAAAAAAGGGGCATCAAAATATTATGCTAGATCAGCTCATAGTGTAACAACTTGAGACTGGCTTCAAATTCATCAGTAAGGCCCATTTTATCAGAAATAAGTAGTGACTCATTTTTAGTGGTGGGGGATTCGAGCCAGACACCTCATGCGTAATACTCCATATCATCATCCTGATCTGACATCACCTCACTCACTCCATGGCTCGTCCTCAGACTCGATCAGTTCATCCAGTTCATCTGGATTTTTTGGGTCTGAGTCCATGTCATCACTACCAGTGATGATGCAATAAACAGAAACTATACTTCAGTGGAACTATAATGATGTTGATTTTCAGATATTGATTGATATCATAAGGTTACATCTATTCTCCATCAGCTGATGCTAGCTACTACGATAAGAAATAGAATATTGAGTATGCACTCATGAATACGAGATATATATTCATACACAGAAACTGAAGGAGATAGAGAGGGGGGAGAGAGAAGGAGAGAGAGAGATAAATATATACACATATGTGTGTATGTGCACATATACACATATGTGTATATATATGCATATACATGATATATATATATATATATATATATATATATATATATATATATATATATATATATATATATATATATATATATATATATATATATATATATATATATATATATATAACCTTGGAGCTGACATATATCTGGCACTGAAGCCTGATGGATTCACATGCGATAAACGGACACCAGAGTCATTGTATTAAAAGTATACATGCTTGGCCCGTAAGGGGATCGAACCCTCGACATCCGCGTTATTAGCACGGCGCTCTAACCAACTGAGCTAACAGGCCCTTACACTACTTGAAAATCTTTTTCATAATGAACCGTCAGTCAACAAATTATATTGAAGATAACTAAAAGTAGCAATGTACAATCAATATAGCCTAGTGTTAGACTGTATTTCAGAAGGATTGTATCAGGACAGAGCAAAATAAACACATTCTGTTTATCATTTCAAATGCATATAAGCCTATGAAAAACTACTTAGAAAATGCTTAGGCAGTTTATCTTAAATGTTTTCAAATCGCATTACCATACATATATATATGGCCAAAAGCACAAACGCAGCAATTTGTACATAAAAACAAAAAGGAAAACAACCGCGACAAGAAATAAAGGAAATTAACTCTCTTCAAGAGTCCCTCTCCAGACGTAAGATTAACCAAACGTCTTTTATCATTTGTCTGAAGAGGAACTCATGAAAGGTTCGAAACGCTGCACTGTATTTTGATTTCTATTGTGACTTTTCCTCTTCATATATATATATATATATATATATATATATATATATATATATATATATATATATATATATATATACATGCATAATTTTGCATATATATATGCATATCTATCTATCTGAGTATATAAATTCATATATAGTATACAGTGTGTCACACATACACATATATGTATATATAAATATACATATATACATACATATACAGATATCAGTTATATGTATGTGTGTTTTTGTATGTGTATAGGAATATATACACCTGAGTGTGTGTGTGAACATGTTTTCCTTCTTATATACCTTAGTAACTCTTCGCTGCCATTAGCCTTTGTCCTCCCACCTGAGTCCGATCACGCGGTCAACGGACTGGTCTTCAGCGCCCTCCGTGGTCTCCAAGAGTCTGTCGGAGGGCGAGAGATAAGCGGCGGAGACGAAGAGGCCGTTCAGCAGGGAGACCAAAGGCAAATGAGGCTTAGGTAAGTGAGTGAGGGGCGGCTTGTTTACATGAGCGCGTGGAAGTTTCTTGCAGAATAACTCTCTTAAATAATCTAAAGGAAGAAGAATATTCTAAAAGAAAAAGAAAGAAAGAAAGACTGAGGTTTGATGCCAGACTCACCCCCAACGTGTTGAACAGGACAGGAAAGAAGAACGCATAATCATTAGCATACAAGAGCCTTGCATACACAGCGGTCCTAATGACCTGGCCACCGTGCCATCCTCTGACCTTGGTCCAGGCATTTTGTCAGCAAAAGAGGAATCGGCTGCCAACGAATAGACTCCGGAGACGGTAGACCAAACTTTTGCCAGCAAGGGGATCGAACCTTCCTCATACGAATCATATAATGGCAGAATAATGAAATTTTGAATTGAAATAATTCATTTATACGCAACATTTGTAGATCAATTATATAAGTACATGGCTCTAGAAGTTTTTTTTTTTTTTTTTTTTTTTTTTTTTTTTTTTTTTTTTTTTTTTACAGTGAATTAGTACACAAAACATAAAGTGTAGATTGGGAAAGAAGAAAAAGACATGCAAACGGTAGTACAAAATATCTAACGCAAAGTATAAAAGCTTAATGTTCAGGAGACGACGTCGAGAACACAGACAGAGGCCGTTTTATCTTGTTTCTTAGGATGCTTCCTGAACTTGAGATATTGCCATCAGGTAGGGCAGGAAGGCAGAACTTGGTACCTAATGAAATGGGTACCAGGAATACGCGTGTGTGTGTGCATATATGTATGTGGGTGTGTGCGTGTGTGTGTATGTATGTATATATATGTATATATATACTTAAATAAATATATGCATATATATATGTACATCCACATACATATTCATATTAATAGATAAACACACTCACATATATATATGAAGGGAAAAACACTCTACCGTGTTGATACTATGATAGAAAAACGCACAATGCACAAACTAGTCTCACTGTCTTCAGTAAATGTAGTTTGTGCATTGTGAGTTTTTCAACCATATATATATATATGTGTGTGTGTGTGTGTGTGTGTGTAAGCTCGCAGTGGTGAGTAGTTTGCACGCTCTTTTGCTGGCTTATTTCCCTCCCCACGAAGAAACGCCTGTCGCAGTGGTTTGAATTTAACTCGGCTGTATTTCCACCCAAACTAATAAACTGAGTCCCGTGGCGGAATGACAGACTGTTGAATATATATACATCCTTATATTCATATAAGTATATGTACATATATATACATATTTACATGTATACGTATATATATATATATATATATATATATATATATATATATATATATATATATATATATATATATATATATATATATATGTATGTATATGTATATATATGTATTCATCTATGCGAATACATATATACATCTACATATTTATAGATGCATGTTTATGTGTATATAAAGATAGATTGATAGTTAAAACATATATTTGTGTCTATTTCTCTCTCTCTCTCTCTCCCTCTCCCTCCCTCTTTCTATTTCTAATGATATATTTGTATGAGTGTGTGTGCTCCAGTTATTTAGATTGGTGGGCGGAAGAAATGTTAGAAATGCAGCGTTGCCAATGACTTTCAGTCTCCGTCTTGTCTGTGTACCAGTGTTTGACCTTGGCACTGGCATATATCTGGCACTAGAAAATGATGGATTGGCGTGCGGTGACCGGACACTTGCCAATGAATAAAATACTTAACACGTTGGCCCGTAAGGGGATCGAACCCTCGACATCCGCGTTATTAGCACGGCGCTCTAACCAACTGAGCTAACAGGCCCTTAACCTTTTTGAAAATCTTTCTAATAATGGACTGCCAATCAACAAATTGTATTGCAGATTATTCAAAGTAGCAATATACCATCAATATAGCCTAGTGTTATATTGTATTTCAGAAGGATCATATCAGGACAGAACAAAATAAATATATTGTGTTTATCATTTCAAATGCATATAAGTCTATGAAAAATTACTTGTGCTTAGACAGTTTATCCTAAATGTTTTCAAATCTCATAACCATGATATATAAGGTGCCTTTTCGAAAAGAAAAAAAAACTATTATATACTTATGTACACACACACATATATATGTATATATATATATATATGTAAACATATTCACATATATGAATAATATATATGGGTGTCTGTATGTGCTATATATATATATGTATATATAAACAGATATATATGAACACAAACAGACGCAGTAATTTGTACACAAAAACAAAAAGGAAAACAATCACAAAAAATGAATGAAATGAACTCTCTTCAAGAGTTCCTCTCCAGACGTATCATTAACCAAAAGTCTTTTATCATTTGTCTGAAGAGGAACTCGTGAAGGGTTCTATGCATATATATATTCATATATATTATATGTCACATATACACATATATATGTACATATATATATACATACATACATATACAGATATCAGTTATATGAGGCTTAGGTAAGAGAGTGTGAGGCGACTTGTTTAGATAAGCTCGTGGAAGTTTCTTGCGGAATAACTCTTAAATAATCTAAAGGAAGAAGAATATTCTAAAAGGAAAAGAAAGAAAAAAAGACCGAGGTTTGATGCTAGACTCACCCCAACGTGTTGAACAGGACAGGAAAGAAGAACGCATAATCATTACCATACACTGCGGTCCCAAGGTGCCATCCTTTGACCTTGGTCTAGGCATTTTGTCAGCAAAAGAGGAATCGGCTGCCAACGAATAGACTCCGGAGACGGTAGACCAAACTTTTGCCAGCAAGGGGATCGAATCCTCCTCATAGAATCATATCGTAACTGCAGAATAATGACATTTTGAATTAAAATAATTCATTTATACGCAACATTTTTAGATCAATTATATAAGTACGTGGCTATAGAAGTTTTCTTTACAGTAAGTTAGTAAACAAAACATAAAGTGTGGATTGGGAAAGAAGAAAAAGACATGCAAACGGTAGTACAATATATCTAACGCAAAGAATAAAAGCTTCATGTTCATGAGACGACGTCGAGAACACAGACAGAGGCCGTTTTATCCTGTTTCTTAGGATGCTTCCTGAACTATTTTGAGATATTGGCATCAGGTAGGGCAGGAAGGCAAAACTTGGTACCTAATGATATGGGTACCAGGAATATATCTATGCATTTTTCTCTAAGTCGGCGTGTTTATTTAAGTATATACATACATATATATACATACATGCACACAAGCGCGCGCGCACACACACACACACACACACACACACACACACACACACACACACACACATATATATATATATATATATATATATATATATATATATATATATATATATATATATATGCATACACACATGCGTATTCCTGGTACCCATTTCATTAGGTACCAAGTTCTGCCTTCCTGCCCTACCTGATGGCAATATCTCAAGTTCAAGAAGCATCCTAAGAAACAAGATAAAAAGGCCTCTGTCTGTGTTCTCGACGTCGTCTCCTGATCATGAAACTTTTATTCTTTGCGTTAGATATTTTGTGCTACCGTTTGCATGTCTTTTTCTTCTTTCCCAAATCCACATTTTATGTTTTGTGTACTAATTCATTGTAAAAAAAAAAAAAAAAAAAAAAAAAAAAAAATTCTAGACCCACGTACGTATACAATTCATCTAAAAATGTTGCGTATAAATGAATTATTTTAATTCAAAATTTCATTATTCTGCCATTATATGATTCGTATGAGGAAGGTTCGATCCCCTTGCTGACAAAAGTTTGGTCTACTGTCTCCGGAGTCTATTCGTTGGCAGCCGATTCCTCTTTTGCTGACAAAATGCCTGGACCAAGGTCAAAGGATGGCACGGTGGCCAGGCCATTAGGACCGCTGTGTATGCAAGGCTCTTGTATGCTAATGATTATGCGTTCTTCTTTCCTGTCCTGTTCAACACGTTGGGGGTGAGTCTGGCATCAAACCTCAGTCTTTCTTTCTTTCTTTTTCTTTTAGAATATTCTTCTTCCTTTAGATTATTTAAGAGAGTTATTCTGCAAGAAACTTCCACGCGCTCATGTAAACAAGCCGCCCCTCACTCACTTACCTAAGCCTCATTTGCCTTTGGTCTCCCTGCTGAACGGCCTCTTCGTCTCCGCCGCTTATCTCTCGCCCTCCGACAGACTCTTGGAGACCACGGAGGGCGCTGAAGACCAGTCCGTTGACCACGTGATCGGACTCAGGTGGGAGGACAATGGCTAATCGCAACGACGAGTTACTAAGGTGTATAAGAAGGAAAACATGTTCACACACACACTCAGGTGTATATACTCCTATGCACATACAAAAACACACATACATAGAACTGATATCTGTATATGTATGTATATATATGTATATTCATATATACATATATGTGTATGTGTGACACACTGTATACTATATATGAATTTATATACTCAGATTGATAGATATGTGTATATATATGCAAAATTAATGATGTGTGTGTATATATATATATATATATATATATATATATATATATATATATATATATATATAATATGAAGAGGAAAAGTCACAATAGAAATCAAAATACAGTGCAGCGTTTCGAACCTTTCATGAGTTCCTCTTCAGACAAATGATAAAAGACGTTTGGTTAATCTTACGTCTGGAGAGGGACTCTTGAAGAGAGTTAATTTCCTTTATTTCCTGTCGTGGTTGTTTTCCTTTTTGTTTTTATGTACAAATTGCCGTGTTTGTGCTTTTGGTCATAAATATATATATATGTATGGTAATGCGATTTGAAAACATTTAAGATAAACTGCCGAAGCATTTTCTAAGAAGTAGTTTTTCATAGGCTTATATGCATTTGAAATGATAAACAATGTGTTTATTTTGCTCTGTCCTGATACAATCCTTCTGAAATACAGTCTAACACTAGGCTATATTGATTGTACATTGCTACTTTTAATTATCTTCAATAAAATTTGTTGACTGACGGTTCATTATGAGAAAAATTTTCAAGTAGTGTAAGGGCCTGTTAGCTCAGTTGGTTAGAGCGCCGTGCTAATAACGCGGATGTCGAGGGTTCGATCCCCTTACGGGCCAAGCATGTATACTTTTAATACAATGACTCTGGTGTCCGTTTATCGCATGTGAATCCATCAGGCTTCAGTGCCAGATATATGTCAGATCCAAGGTTATATATATATTTGTATATATATAAATGTATATATATATTGTATATGCATATATATACACATGTGTATATGTGCACATACACACACATATGTGTATATATTTATCTCTCTCTCCTTCTCTCTCCCCCCTCTCTATCTCCTTCAGTTTATGTGTGTATGAATATATATCTCGTATTCATAAGTGCATACTCAATATTCTATTTCCTATCGTAGTAGCTAGCATCAGCTGATGGAGAATAGATGTAACCTTATGATACCAATCAATATCTGAAAATCAACATCTTTATAGTTCCACTGAAGTATAGTTTCTGTTTATTGCATCATCACTGGTAGTGATGACATGGACTCAGACCCAGAAAATCCAGATGAACTGATCGAGTCTGAGGACGAGCCATGGAGTGAGTGAGGTGATGTCAGATCAGGATGATGATATGGAGTATTATACATGAGGTGTCTGGCTCGAATCCCCCACCACTAAAAATGAGTCACTACTTATTTCTGATAAAATGGGCCTTACAGATGAATTTGAAGCCAGTCTCAAGTTGTTACACTATGAGCTGATCTAGCATAATATTTTGATGCCCCTTTTTTGCTTTGGCAAGGGTACCCTACCACGAAAAATGTCGTTCATTGGTCATTCCTGATACACTTTATCATGCTTATTACGTTTTGATTTGTTTTTCTTTGTTACTTGTTAAGCTAGCTCAAAATTTTCATATATTCTCCTGCCCCTGTGTAGCACACCCACCAGCTAATAACGCGGATGTCGAGGGTTCGATCCCCTTACAGGCCAAGGAGCATGATTTTGATAGAATGCCTCAAGTGTCGGTTTATCGCAGGCAAAACCACGAGGCTCCAGTGCCAGATATATGCCAGTGCCAAGATCAAATACTGGTACACAGACAAGACGGAGACGCTGCATTTCAAGCCTCTACTATTCTTAGCTTAACAGTCTTTACTTGCAGCCTTCCTTCCGCCCACTAAACTAAATAACTGGAGCTCATACACAAGTATATATGTACATATACGCACATGCATGTGCATGTTTATATATATATACATATATATATATATATATATGATATATATCGATATATATGTATATATATACTATATATTTTTTTATACAT
>NC_091568.1:26994142-26996391 GCF_042767895.1 Penaeus vannamei | reverse complement strand
TAATGGGGGAATCTGATCCTCTTATTTACGAGCTGGTACTTCTGACCCGAGGGATGCTTCCTGCCAGCTGCAACCTCTGCACTCAGAAAATTCCTCTGGAAGGCGTTCATTGCTGCCTTTTCAAAATCTGTTATTATTGTCACTGGATTGCATGATAAACCAGGCGGTATTAGCTTTAACACCTCGTACATTTTATTATATCTCTTCATTCTTTCCTGACAAAAATGCATAGATGCAAGGATATGTTATACCACCAAAGTATGCATGGAGTGTGTACTGCTGCTCGTATCCGACAGGGGCCACTTTAAACGTTCCATCACCAAACCAATGACGAGACGGCAAGAAATTTCAAATCAGAGTCTGCTGCGAAGATCATCACCCCATCATCTTCATAAGGAATGAAGGCCCCTCCGCTTAACGTTGTCCAAAATAGCTGAAGATCAGACACACCTGCCTTTTGCCGCACTCGCCTCAGCGTCCTCTTGATGGCGTCTGCCGTTGTAATAGATGCGCCCAGCCGACTTCAACTCTAGCGTCAAATGTGTTGACAATATGTGCGATGGGCTCTACTGTTGCGGCAGCACGTTCCTTCATTGCTGCTAGTATCCCCTCCACCTCAGCCTTCCCAGGGACAGCAGGATGTCTGTGGATGGGGTTTTGCCACTTCACTATTTCCCCATTAACGGTGTGAACCCTGGCACCACAGGTTCTGTCCGCATCTCCACACAACTTTGTCCTGATGGCCCCTTTCCTTCGTAAAGAGATGCTGGTCAACTCTCAGTTTCACAGTCGCCCGGTATGATGTTATAATGTGACAGACCTCGGGGACATTGACAAGAGAAGGTGGGAGAGGGTAATCTTCATTCAATCCCTCGTACCATGAAACATGGAGCTCGGGGTAGGGTGGTAATGGAAGCTCGGTTGAGTTTTCTCCATGCTGAATGATATCTCACTCTTTGAAAATTCATTATTATAGGAAGATCACGTGTTGAAACAGTAGCGGGTTAGAGCAATTAGGGTAGGTAAGGTCAGTTGGAGGATTCTTCAGAATTGCAGGGTGTGCAGGAGTGCTGAGTTCTGTGGCACTGACCATAGATTGGTTGTGGCTACCCTCCGGGTCCACTTCAAAACTCCCCAGCGGTCAAATGATCACCCTAGGGTGTTTCATTTATACAGGCTGAGGGAGGGAGAGTGTGCCCGCGGGTTTGCTGAGGCAATCTCTGATCGTTTCGCAATGCTTGATGGTCTGACAGACCCTGTTCTTCTGTGGGATACCTTTAAGTGTGAAACACTTGATGCAGCTCAAGATACGATTGGTGTATGTCCGAGAGCAGTACAGAATTCCATCTCGCAGGAGACACTGGAAGCCACAGATGCATGTCGTGCAGCTCGTCTGACAGGGGATCGGGAATTGCACCGTTCTCATGTGCGCAGAACTCGGTCCCTGTTAAGAAGGGACAAGGAACAGTTTATTAGGAGTCTTGCAGAGGAAGTAGAAGGCCATTTCTTAGTAAATGACCTTTGTCCTGCATACCAAGCCCTGAGAAAGCTGAACTCCAAGCCCTCTTCACAGGTGACAGCAGTTTGCTCAGTAAGTGGTCAGATCGTTTAAGATCCTGTTGCGGTGCGCGAACGTTGGGCTGAGTATTTTGAGCAGCTGTAGCAGGTTGACCCACCGACAGTTAACTTGGATGCGGGTAGTGTCGAGATCCCGCTGCCGGATCCACCCATCAGTGAAGATCCTCCCTCCCTAACTGAAGTTAGGAGGGCGATTTCCAAGCTGAAGAGTGGTAAAGCAGCTGGTATCTGCGGCATACAAGCTGAACTGTTAAAGGCTGGTGGTGAACCTATGGCACGTGGGTTACATGCTGTCGTGGCTGCTATCTGGCGGTCCGGTTCCGTTCCTACTGACCTGTTGAGGGGTGTGGTCATCCTTCTCTGGAAGGGGAAGGGGGACCGTTGGGATTGCAGCAATCACCGAGGCATCACACTGCTCAGTATACCAGGCAAGGTTCTCGCCCACATCCTTCTGAGACGTATCAGAGACCATCTACTGAGGCACCAGAGACTGGAGCAATCCGGATTCACTCACGCTTCAAGTCATTGTATAGCGCCGCCGTGAGTTCGGGCATGGGCTGCTTGCAGCCTACATTGACCTCAAGAAGGCGTTCGATACGGTGTATCGGGAGTCATTTTGAGAGATCCTGAGACCGAGAGGAATTCCAACAAGGACTATTGGACTAATAGCA
>NC_091568.1:26981642-26989142 GCF_042767895.1 Penaeus vannamei | reverse complement strand
TTTTCTTAGGATGCTTCCTGAACTATTTTGAGATACTGACATCAGGTAGGGCAGGAAGACAGAACTTGGTACCTAATGAAATGGGAAAAGGAATAAATCTATTTCGTACAATTTTGATACATCTATGCATTTGTATTTAAGTCCGTGTGTGTGTGCAAAAAAAAATAATATAATATATTTTTTTTTTTTTTTGTGTGTGTGTGTGTGTGTGTGTGTGTGTGTGTTTTTTATACTTATATAAATATATACATATATATGTACACACATGTATATATTTATATTAAGAATAAAACATACAAAAAATATATGGAGGGAAAACCCCCACTGTGTTGATACTATGGTAGATAAAGCCACAATGCACAAACTAGTCTCATTTTAATAAATCTAATTTGTGCATTGTGAGTTTTTCTACCTTATACATATATTTACATGTGTGTGTGTTTTTATGTATGCTCAGGAAATCTACGTTGCAGTGGAGAGTAGCCCGGGGTGCTCTTTTGTTGGCTTATTTCCCTCCCCACCAAGAAACGCCTGTCGCAGGGGGTTGGGGCCCCCCGGGGACCTCAAAAACCCGAAAAAATTTTTTAAACCCCTTTTTTTTTTAAAAATTTGTCAAATTTTAAAAAACTGTAAATATATAAAATTTTATATATAATATATATATAAAATTTAATTTTATATATATATATATATATTCATTTTTTATACATATATCATCTAGATTTTTAAAAAAATGCATGTATTGTACATAAAGATAGATTGATAGATATAAATATATTTGGTGTGAAATTTTCTCTCTCCCTCCCTCTAACTCTAATAATATATGTGTGTGCGTAAGTGTGTGTGCCCCAGTTTAGTTTAGTGGGCAGAAGAAAGACTGCAAGTAAAGACTATTAACCTAACAATAGTAGAGACTAGAAATGCAGCGTTGCCAACGACCTTCAGCCCGTCATATCTGTGTACCAGTGTTTGACCTTGGCACTGGCATATATCTGGCACTGGAAAATGATGGATTGGCGTGGGGTGAACGGACACCAGAGTCACTAATAAAATACTCAACATGGCCCGTAAGGGGATCGAACCCTCGACATCCGCGTTATTAGCACGGCGCTCTAACCAACTGAGCTAAAAACCCTTCCTTTTTAAAAAGGGGTCTTTCTCTTTTGAACTGTCAGAAGGATCAATCAGGACAGAGCAGAAAAAATTTTCCCCTTTGTTTATCATTTCAAATGCAATATGCCTTAGGCAGTTTACCCCCCAAAGTTTTAAAAAACCCCTAACCATGATATATAAGAAAAAAATCTAATATATACTTATGTACACACAATATATATTTTTTAAACATATTTACATTTATAAATAATATATATGGGTGTGTATATATATGCATATATATGTATATATATATATACATATATATTTTTTAAAAAAAAAACAAAAAAAAGTAGTAATTTGTACACAAAAGCAAAAAGGAAAACAATCACAATAAATAAGGAAATGAACTCTTTCAAGAGTTCCTCTCCAGACGTATGATTAACCAAGATCTTATATCATTTGTCTGAAGAGGATCTCGAAAGGGGGGTTTTTAAAAGTTTTTTTTTTAAATTTTGATTTCTTTTCCTTTTTCCTTTCATACATATATACATATATATACATACATGCATAATTATGCATATGTGTATATGAATATATATATATATATATATATATATATATATATATATAAAAAAACATATGTATACATATACATATATACATATACATATGCATATATAATATATATATATTCATATAAATATGTATTACTATATATTTTGTATATATACATATATATAAAACAAATGTATACAACATTTTGTATATATATTTAATATATATACACAAAAAACACACATACACATACAGAAACACACACCGCACACACACGCGCGTGTGTTTGTGTGTGTGTGTATACACGACATGTATACATACACAACACATATATATGTATATATATACATATATATCGATATTTTTATATATATATATATATATATATATATATATATTTTATATATATATATATATAAAAAAAACATGTCATGCATGTGCGTATATGTACATATATACTTGTGTATGAGCTCCAGTTATTTAGTTTAGTGGGCGGAAGGAAGGCTGCAAGTAAAGACTGTTAAGCTAAGAATAGTAGAGGCTTGAAAGGGGGGGTCTCCGTCTTGTCTGTGTACCAGTATTTGATCTTGGCACTGGCATATATCTGGCCCTGGAGCCTCGTGGTTTTCCCTGCGATAAACCGACACAAAAAGGCTTTAAAAAAAAATAATCTCCTTGGCCCGTAAGAGGATCGAACCCTCGAAACCGCGTTTTTTACTGGTGGGTGTGCTACACAGGGGCAGGAGAATAAAAAAAAAAATTTTGAGTTTTTTTAACTAGTAACAAAGAAAAACAAGTCAAAAGTAATAAGAATAAAAAAAGTGTTTTAGGAATGACCAATGAACGACATTTTTCGTGGTGGGGTACCCCTGCCAGGGAAAAAAAGGGGGGGATAAAAAATTTTGCTAGATCAGCTCATAGTGAACAACTTGAGACGGGTTTTTAAATTCATCAGTAAGGCCCATTTTATCAGAAATAAGAGGGCCCCTTTTTAGTGGTGGGGGATTCGAGCCAGACACCTCATGCTAATACTCCATTCATCATCCTGATCTGACCTCACCTCACTCACTCCATGGCTCGTCCTCAGACTCGATCATTTTTATCCAGTTCATCTGGATTTTCTGGGTCTGAGTCCATGTCATCACTACCAGTGATGATCAATAAACAAAAACTTTACTTCATGGAACTATAAAGATGTTGATTTTCAGATATTGATTGATATCATAAGGTTACATCTATTCTCCATCAGCTGATGCTAGCTACTACGATAGGAAATAGAATATTGAGTATGCACTTATGAATACGAGATATATATTCATAAAAAAGAAACTGAAGGAGATAGAGAGGGGGGGGGGGAGAGAGAGAGATAAATATAAACACATATTTTGTGTATGGGCACATATACACATATGTGTATATATATGCATATACATGATATATAATATATATAAAATATATATATATATATATATATATATATATATATAATTTATATATTATAATATATATATAACCTTGGAGCTGACATATATCTGGCATTTAAGCCTGATGGATTCACATGCGATAAACGGACACCAGAGTCATTGTATTAAAAGTATACATGCTTGGCCCGTAAGGGGATCGAACCCTCGACATCCGCGTTATTAGCACGGGCCCCCAACCAATTTAGCTAACAGGCCCTTACCCTACTTGAAAATCTTTCTCATAATGAACCGTCAGTCAACAAATTTTATTGAAGATAATTAAAAGTAGCAATGTACAATCAATATAGCCTAGTGTTAGACTGTATTTCAGAAGGATTGTATCAGGACAAAAAAAAAAAAACACATTCTGTTTATCATTTTTTAAAGCATATAAGCCTATGAAAACTACTTCTTAGAAAATGCTTAGGCAGTTTTTCTTAAATGTTTTTTTTAAACGCATTACCATACATATATATATGACCAAAAACACAAACGCAGCAATTTGTACAAAAAACAAAAAAGGGGGAAAAAAAACCCCGACAAGAAATAAAGGAAATGAACTCTCTTCAAGAGTCCCTCTCCAGACGTAAGATTAACCAAAAGTCTTTTATCATTTGTCTGAAGAGGAACTCATGAAAGGGGTTTTTAAAAGTTTCACTGTATTTTGATTTCTATTGTGACTTTTCCTCTTCATATATATATATATATATATATATATATATATATATATATATATATATATATATACATGCATAATTTTGCATATATATACACATATCTATCAATCTGAGTATATAAATTCATATATAGTATACAGTGTGTCACACATACACATATATGTATATATAAATATACATATATACATACATATACAGATATCAGTTATATGTATGTGTGTTTTTGTATGTGCATAGGAGTATATACACCTGAGTGTGTGTGTGAACATGTTTTCCTTCTTATACACCTTAGTAACTCGTCGTTGCGATTAGCCATTGTCCTCCCACCTGAGTCCGATCACGTGGTTAACGGACTGGTCTTCAGCGCCCTCCGTGGTCTCCAAGAGTCTGTCGGAGGGCGAGAGATAAGCGGCGGAGACGAAGAGGCCGTTCAGCAGGGAGACCAAAGGCAAATGAGGCTTAGGTTTAAATGAGTGAGGGGCGGCTTTTTTACATGAGCGGTGGAAGTTTCTTGCAGAATAACCCCTTAAATAATCCAAAGGAAGAAGAAATTCTAAAAGAAAAAGAAAGAAAGAAAGACTGAGGTTTGATGCCAGACTCACCCCCAACGTGTTGAACAGGACAGGAAAGAAAAACGCATAATCATTACCATACAAGAGCCTTGCATACACAGCGGTCCTAATGGGCCCGGCCACCGTGCCATCCTCTGACCTTTGGGCCAGGCATTTTGTCAGCAAAAGAGGAATTGGCTGCGGAGACAGTAGACCAAACTTTTGCCAAGCACGGGGATCGAACCTTCCTCATACGAATCATATAATGGCAGAATAATGACATTTTGAATTAAAATAATTCATTTATACGCAACATTTTTAGATGAATTATATACGTACGTGGGTCTAGATTTTTTTTTTTTTTTTTTTTTTTTTTTTTTTTTTTTTTTTACAATGAATTAGTACACAAAACATAAAGTGTGGATTGGGAAAGAAGAAAAAGACATGCAAACGGTAGTACAAAATATCTAACGCAAAGAGTAAAATCTTCATGTACAGGAGACGACGTCGAGAACACAGACAGAGGCCGTTTTATCTTGTTTCTTAGGATGCTTCTTGAACTTGAGATATTGACATCAGGTAGGGCAGAACTTGGTACCTAATAAAATGGGTACCAGGAATACGCGTGTGTGTATGTATATATATATGTGTGTGTGCGTGTGTGTGTATGTATGTATATATATGTATATATATATACTTAAATAGATATATGCATATATATGTACATCCACGTATATATTTATATCAATAGATAAACACACACATAAATATGAAGGGAAAAACACTCTACCGTGCTGATACTATGATAGAAAAACGCACAATGCACAAACTAGACTCACTGTCTTCAGTAAATGTAGTTTGTGCATTGTGAGTTTTTCAACCAAAATATATATATTTTTTTTTTGTGTTGTGTGTGTGTGTGTGTGTGTGTAAGCTCAGGAAATCTACGTCGAAGTGGTGAGTAGTTTTTACCCGCTCTTTTTTGGGGCCCGTCGCAGTGGGTTTTAATTTAACTCGGCTGTATTTCCACCCAAACTAATTGAGTCCCGTGGCGGAATGACAGACTGCTGAATATATATACATCCTTATATTTATATAAGTATATGTACATATATATACATATTTACATGTATACGTTTTTATATATATTAAAATATATATATATATATATATATATATATATATATATATATATATATATATTATTAAAGTATGTATGTATGTATATGTATATATGTATATGTATTCATCTATGCTATACATATATACATCTACATATTTATAAATGCATGTATATGTGTATATAAAGATAGATTGATAGATATAACATATTTGGTCTATTTTCTCTCTCTCTCTCCCTCTCCCTCCCTCTTTCTATCTCTAATAAAATATGTTTGTATGAGTGTGTGTGCTCCAGTTATTTAGATTGGTGGGCGGAAGAAATGCTAGAAATGCAGCGTTGCCCAAAGACTTTTGTAGGGGTTATCATGATCTTGCCCCTATTTTGCGGGGCCGTAGGAGCCAACGGGACCTAAGCCTCCGGCCTCCTGTTTCGGCACAGAGTAATTATCTGTTCTCGTGCTGTGATATCGATACTGGTAGCGTGTTTCACTGACAAAAGTTTCGACCAAAGCATGAAATCATAAATATAGATAGTTTTTACAAGATCAGAGAACTATTACTGTATATAACTGATAAAACGTAGTATTTAAAATCATCAAAGTAAATGAAACATGACTAAATAAAACAAAGTTAAAATAAATTCAATAAATCAGTAAACTACGTTACCCCCCGGGAATTATTTATTTCAGTTATCTTTAAAATCAAGCCATTAAAATGTCTGTTATCTTTTCCCTTTATATCCCATTCTTTAATAAACTGTAAGTAATAAATATGAATCATAAATGGTAAACAAACAAAAGGCAAAAATCAAACTATTATTATTAAAAAAAAAGTTAACACATAAAACATAAAAATAAGCAAAACCTCCGAAACAAAAAAGCAAAGGAAATGTACGTAAAAAAGGGGCAATCTAAAATAAAACTGATAAAAAAAATACCTGTTACAACTGCAGACTCACTGTAAGATCCATTGGTTAAAAGGGAAAACAGAGAAAACACAAATAAAAAAAAATAAAAAAAAACGACGGTTATCGGGATAACCCAGCCTAACAATGACTCGATGCCCCTGCGCAACTCAACTCAGGTGGTTGACCCCCCCTTATTTATGGTAACAAAGGGCGTGCGCCAGGAGATGTTCGCGCATCAAGACTCATTTTACTGTTAAACGTCGTCTGCTTTAAAAAATAAATACCTAAAAATGCGAATTTACTAAAGATTGCCGTGAAATTAAAAATAAAGGAGGTTATTTACAAAGAAATACATATAAAATAACAGTAATATAAAAGAAAAGGGAAAATATATCAGGAATTTAAACAAGCGATAAAATGGTTTTTCCGTGGGCTGTTTGGGGTTTGGCGCCAAATGCCCGTTGATGATTTTCTTCAACCTCTTGGGCCCATCTTGCCAAATCCGTATTTTCGAGGGCGACCTCCCGAGCTCCTTCACGGCTCGAGCAGGAAATCGGGACGTCGTCGGCTCGTAATACTGGCCATCTCCCCTCGTAATTTAAGAAATGCCCAGGGCGTCGCCATCGCCCTCCTACAGCGCCTCCGTCAGGTGCACCCTTCTGCAGTGCCTCCGTCAGCGCCTCCGTCGGGATCCTCACGCCCTGGTCCAAAATGCGTTTTCTTTTCTCGGGGCTTCTTAGGGGGGGGGGGGGGTTCCGGTGATGCTGAGCGGGGTGTGGGTCGTCAGAAGAGGCAGTAAGAGCGGCAGCTCACTACACTGTGAGGAAAGAGAAAGAACATAGGATCATTCATAGTGAAAGGGTACGTTTTGGTACTGACTCTTTCCGTTCGCTCAAATTGCCACTCCTTTATCTACCTGTCCATTTTTTTTTTCATTGATATCGTCTGTTACCTACCACTTACCCATCTCTTCCTCTTACGCACACTACCCGCCCGTCTCTTCATCTATGTGCACTTTTAAAAATCCCCTTTTTCACCCCCCTTTATAGGTAACCAGTTTTTAAATGATCTGTCCAAAAAACACCCACCTCCCCATCCCCCCATCCTTCTATCTGTTCCAAAAACACCCC
>NC_091568.1:26956498-26968998 GCF_042767895.1 Penaeus vannamei | reverse complement strand
TCCCTCAGCCTGTCCAAATGAAACACCCTAGGGTGACCATTTGACCGATGGGGAGTTTTGAAGTGGACCCGGAGGGTAGCCACAACCTATCTATGGTCAGTACCACAGAACTCAGCACTCCTGTACACCCTGCAGTTCTGAAGGATCCTCCAACTGACCTTACCTACCCTAATTGCTCTAACCCGCTACTGCTTCAACACGTGATCTTCCTATAATAATGAATTTTCAAAGAGTGAGATATCATTCAGCATGGAGAAAACTCAACCGAGCTTCCATTACCACCCTACCCCGAGCTCCATGTTTCATGGTACGAGGGATTGAATGAAGATTACCCTCTCCCACCTTCTCTTGTCAATGTCCCCGAGGTCTGTCACATTATAACATCATACCGGGCGACTGTGAAACTGAGAGTTGACCAGCATCTCTTTACGAAGGAAAGGGGCCATCAGGACAAAGTTGTGTGGAGATGCGGACAGAACCTGTGGTGCCAGGGTTCACACCGTTAATGGGGAAATAGTGAAATGGCAAAACCCCATCCACAGACATCCTGCTGTCCCTGGGAAGGCTGAGGTGGAGGGGATACTAGCAGCAATGAAGGAACGTGCTGCCGCAACAGTAGAGCCCATCGCACATATTGTCAACACATTTGACGCTAGAGTTGAAGTCGGCCGGGCGCATCTATTACAACGGCAGACGCCATCAAGAGGACACTGAGGCGAGTGCGGCAAAAGGCAGGTGTGTCTGATCTTCAGCCATTTTGGACAACGTTAAGCGGAGAGGCCTTCATTCCTTATGAAGATGATGGGGTGATGATCTTCGCAGCAGACTCTGATTTGAAATTTCTTGCCGTCTCGTCATTGGTTTGGTGATGGAACGTTTAAAGTGGCCCCTGTCGGATACAAGCAGCAGTACACACTCCATGCATACTTTGGTGGTATAACATATCCTTGCGTCTATGCATTTTTGTCAGGAAAGAATGAAGAGATATATAATAAAATGTACGAGGTGTTAAAGCTAATACCGCCTGGTTTATCATGCAATCCAGTAACAATAATGACAGATTTTGAGAAGGCAGCAATGAACGCCTTCCAGAGGAATTTTCTGAGTGCAGAGGTTGCAGCTGGCAGGAAGCATCCCTCGGGTCAGAAGTACCAGCTCGTAAATAAGAGGATCAAATCCCTTATTACAAAATTAGAAACATACCTTTGTAGATTTGCAATATCTGGATCAAATAGCCAAAGTAATGGTGATCCCCACTGAACAATAAAGGTATGCTCATCACAAAATATTTCATTACCTAGAGAGAGAGAAAAAAAAAATGGTTATGTCTCATACTAGTTATTATGTATTCTATATACTAAATCATTTTCGCTGCAATTTCAACACTTCTTCCTAATCTTATCTGTCGACAATGAACAGCGATGTACTGACATAAATGGCAATGTGCCTTCCCCGCGACATTTTATCCACTTGCGAAACGGACGCTGTGTCACAGCGCAATGTGGCAACATTAGGACCGCGACATAGTTTCCCCGTGACATAGTATCCTAGAACCGTATAAGTATGTTTCCTTCATGTACACCTTAGCAATTCTTCGTTGCGATTAGCTCTTATCCTTCCACCTGAGTCCGATCACGTTGTCAACGGACTGGTCTTCAGCGCATTCCGTGGTCTCCAAGGAGTATATAGGAGATGAAAGCTCAGAAGAGGAAATCCTCCGAAACGAAGCAGGATAAACTTTGTTCGTATTTCTCAGCGTTTTCCTCTCCTGAACGAGACCCATCTTATTTAGGAAGGCAACTCAGATGCTACGGTTTTCTATTCAGTTCTAAGAAGATTTGAACACATGCCAGATCCTGAGCAAGAAATAATTAGGCTTCGGTTAATATGCGTTAGAAACCTAATTTATTTTGCTCTGTCTAAGCATTTCCAGTCCTGAGATCCTACTGCGATTCAATCTAGCAGTAATCTGTGTTGATGGTAAGCTATAAATATTAATAACCGTCTGTTGGTTCAGTTGGTTAGAGCGCCGATTGCGGTTGCCGGCCTAATTTCTTACCTTACCTCATCGGACTCCATTCTATCAGGCCCAAGTGTCACACACACACACGCACACACACACACACACACACACACACACACACACACACACACACACACACACATATATATATATATATATATATATATATATATATATATATATATATATATATATATATGTATGTATATATATTTATATGCCAGTGTCAAGGTCAGTCACTTGTACACAGACAAGACGGAGACTCAAGGTCGTTGGCAACGCTGCATTTCTAGCCTTTACTATTGATTGCTTAACAGTCTTTACTTGGAAGTACGGGCCTGTTAGCTCAGTTGGTTAGAGCGCCGTGCTAATAACGCGGATGTCGAGGGTTCGATCCCCTTACGGGCCATGTAGAGTATTTTATTCAGTGACTCTGGTGTCCGTTCATCGCACGCCAATCCATCAGTCTCCAGTGCCAGATATATGCCAGGGCCAAGGTCAAACACTGGTACACAGATAAGACGGAGTCTGAAGGTCGTTGGCAACGCTGCATTTCTAGTCTCTACTATTGTTAGGTTAATAGTCTTTACTTGCAGTCTTTCTTCTGCCCACTAAACTAAACTGGAGCACACACACTTACGCACACACATATATTATTAGAGTTAGAGAGAGGGAGAGAGAGACTTACACACACAAATATATACTCTATCTATCAATCTATCTTTATGTACACATACATGCATCTATAAATATCTAGATGTATATATGTATACGCATAAATGAATATATATACGTATACATGTAAATATGTATATATATGTACTATACTTATATAAATATAAGGACGTATATATATTCAGCAGTCTGTCACTCCGCCACGGAGCCGAGGTACCGTCAACCTACTGCGACAGGCGTTTCTTGGTGGGGAGGGAAATAAGCCAACAAAAGAGCATCCGGACTACTCTCCACTGCAACGTAGATTTCCTGAGCATACATACATACACACATGTAAATATATGTATAAGGTAGAAAAACTCACAATGCACAAACTAGATTTATTGAAGTGAGACTAGTTTGTGCATTGTGGCTTTATCTACCATAGTATCAACACAGTAGAGTGTTTTCCCTCCATATATATGTGTGTATGTGTTTATCTCTTAATATAAATATATACATGTGTGTACATATATATGTATATATTTATATAAGTATACACACACACACACACACACACACACACACACACACACACACACACACACACACACACACAATATATATATATATATATATATATATATATATATATATATATATATATATATATATATATGCACACACACACGGACTTAAATACAAATGCATAGATGTATCAAAATTGTACGAAATAGATTTATTCCTTTTACCCATTTCATTAGGTAGTAAGTTCTGTCTTCCTGCCCTACCTGATGTATGCATATATTTATATAAGTATATATATATATATATATATATATATATATATATATATATATATATATATATATATATATATATATCTATATATATATATATATATATATATATATATATATATATATATATATATATATAATATTTGTATGTATATATATATATATACATACACACACATACATATATATACATACATACATATATATATATATATATATATATATATATATATATATATATATATATATATATATATATATATATATATATATGCACAAACACGCACACACACACGGACTTAAATACAAATGCATAGATGTATCAAAATTGTACGAATTAGATTTATTCCTTTTACCCATTTCATTAGGTACCAAGTTCTGTCTTCCTGCCCTACCTGATGTCAGTATCTCAAAATAGTTCAGGAAGCATCCTAAGAAACAGGATAAAACGGCGTCTGTCTGTGTTCTCGACGTCGTCTCCTGAACATATACTTTGTGTACTAATCCACTGTAAAAAAAAAAAAAAAAAAAAAATCTACAGCCACGTCCTTATATAATTCATCTAAAAAATGTTGCGTATAAACGAATTATTTCAAATCAAAATTTCATTATTCAGTAGTTATGATATGATTCGTATGTGGCAAAAGTTTAGTCCTCTGTCCCAGTAGTCTGTTCGTTGTCAGCCGATTCCTCTTTTTCTGACATGTCGGGGCCAAGGTCAAAGGAAGGCACAGTGACCAGGCCATTGGGACCGCTGTGCATGCAAGGCACTTGTATGGTAATGATTATGCGTTCTTCTTTCCTGTCCTGTTCAACACGTTAGGGTGAGTCTGACATCAAACCTCGGTCTTTTATTTATTTATTTATTTATTATTATTATTATTATTATTATTATTATTATTACAATATTCTTCTTCCACTAGATTATTTAAGAGAGTTTTTCTGCAAGAATCTTCCACGTGCAGTCCGTTAACCACGTGATCGGACTCGGGTGGGAGGACAAAGGCTAATCGCTAAGAAGAGTTCCCAAGGTGTACATGAAGGAAAACATGTTCACACACACACACACTCAGATGTATATACTACTATACAAATGCATAAACACATACATATAACTGATATCTGTATATGTATGTATATATGTATATTTATATATGTACTGTTACGGCTGGTATGTCACTATCTATCTAGCTAGCTAGCTTATTTTCGCCTGTCTATTCTTCTCGGTGATTCATTATGTTCAGTGTTGAAAGTTTTATTGAAAATCCGTCAGCCGAAGTGCTGGTAGGTTTAACTAAAGCCCAGTGGAGTGAGTTAGCCGCTCATTATTGCATCCCTTTTCGGTCATCCTTACGGAAGGATGAAATTCGTACATTAGTGACCGAGTATTTATTAGAACACAAGGTGTTAAGTGAGGAGGATTTAGAGCCCTTGTGTCCTCGGGATGTCACGATGGCCCGCCAGTATGACCTGGAGAGCCGTAAGATAGATTTGGAAATGTTTAAGGCAGAGAATGAGCGGATGCGTCTCATGCAGAGACCTGATCGGGAACACCATCCTCATTTTCGTATAGAGGATGCAATTAAATTTGTTCCTAAATTCAATGAGACAGAGCCTGAGTACTTTTTCATTCATTTTGAGCGAGTTGCTGCCTTGCATGGTTGGCCCGAAGATAAGTGGGTATTGCTTGTTCACAGTGCATTTGTTGGCAGAGCTCAAGAGGTTTTCTCAGCTCTGGATTTGGTACAGTCACAATGTTATTATATAGTAAAACAAGCTGTTTTAAATGTTTATAAAAGGGTACCAGAGGCTTACAGACAAGATTTCCGTTATTATCGTAAAGATAGCAAACAAACCTTTGTTGAATTTATTCGCCAAAAGCAACTTTTGTGTAAGAAATGGGTCGAGAGTGAACTTGATGCACTCGAGTACGATAAATTACTCGAGCTCTTTGTACTAGAGGAAGTTAAGAAAAGTATGCCTGTAAAAGTTCGCTCTCACATTGACGAACGTGGTCTGCGCACATTAGCCGAGGTCGGCAAAGCCGCCGATCATTTCGCTCTCACTAATCCCAACTACTCTTGCAGATCTAATGAGCCTTCATTCCAGTCTATCCAGCATAATGGTAAGAGGATGGAGTATAGTTCCAGGAGGACTGGACTGCCAGATACCCACAGGACTGTTCATACAAAGTCAGAAACAGGTGGTGATGAGAGTAAGAAGGTTGCTTCTCGCGGTGAGAATTTTTCTTTTTGCCGTTATTGCAAGAAATATGGTCATGCCATAAATGACTGTTTTAGATTGACAAATAAGCGTTCTGATAATAACAAACGTATCTTTCATGTCAGTGCTAATAAGACGACAAAGGTTACATCGAAATATCCTTGTGATAAACGTGGCCTTTTCCCTTTTTCCATTACTGAATCTAAAGTTGTGACACCTTCATTTAGACCATTTTGTTCCACAGGATTTCTTAGTGTCGATGAGTCGTGTAAGTCGTCTTCCCCAGTTACTATTCTACGGGACTCGGCTGCAGATATATCATTGGTACTCAAGGAGATGGTTCCTAACCCTGACTGCTATACTGGAGAGATGATTATTATTAATGGACTGGTAGGGTCCAAGAGTATACCCATATGTAAAGTCTACCTTGAATCTAAATTGATAACTGGGTACGTAAATTTAGGTGTTGTTGATAATATACCAAGTAATGGCATTTCGCTCCTTATGGGCAATGATCTAGTTGGTGATAAGGTATGGCCTTGCCCTGTAGTTTCACCTTGCCCGACAGAGGAGAACAACACCGTAGATTTAGAGAGGGAGTATCCCGATCTCTTTCCTGCATGTGCTGTCACCCGCAGTGCAAGTCGTAGGTCCTCCCCTCCTACCAAGGCGCTTACCGCCGGTACTGCATTACCCAAAGAGAGCCTTAATGATATATTCACCGAGGATTTCACCTTGGCAGATTTCTTTAAATCATCTGACAAAGATTCAAACATTTCTGCTTCTGATAATTCTAATATAGTAAATTTTAAAGACATGCCAGTTACTAGAGAAAAGCTCATTGAAGAACAATATAAAGATCCTGAGTTGCAAACATTTTATGATAGGCTTACTGATACAAGTAACATAGACAATTTCAGTACCTGCTATTATCTCCAGTCAGGTGTTCTTATGCGTAAATATAAGCCCTATAATATATCTGCAGACGATACCAGTAAGATAGTACATCAGATTGTCATTCCAAAGCCCCTTCGAACTGATGTATTGAATATTGCACACGACATTAGTGGTCATTTGGGAGTCAACAAATCTTACCATAAGATTTTAGCTCATTTTTATTGGCCGAAAATGAAACGTGATGTTGGTTACTATTGCCAGTCATGCCATATCTGCCAAGTAAAAGGCAAACCCGGAGATGGTATCAAACCATATCCCTTGCAACCTATCCCTGTGTTAACAGAGCCTTTCAGCAAAATAGTTATTGACTGTGTAGGTCCTCTTCCAAAGACTAAACGGGGTAACAAGTTTCTGTTAACCATAATTGATGTGGCCACCCGATATCCTGAAGCTATTCCTCTTAGACGCATCACTACTAAGAATGTTGTGAAGGCATTGATAAATTTTTTTACACAAGTTGGTCTGCCTACTGTAATACAATCAGATCAAGGGTCAAATTTTACGTCCAGACTGTATGAACAGGTTATGAAGTCCTTGGGTATACAGCAGTGCAGGTCCACCGTATATCATCCTCAGAGTCAAGGGGTAGTTGAAAGGTTTCACTATACTTTAAAGACTATGATTAAAGCCTTTTGTTTAGAGACTGGTTCTGAGTGGGATGAAGGAATAGATTTGCTGTTATTTTCAGTAAGGGACAGTGTTCAAGAGAGCCTTGGTTATTCTCCATTTCAATTAATTTACGGCCATGAAGTGCGTGGACCACTGAAGGTCTTAAAGGAGTGCTGGTTAATTGAAGAGGAGGACATTCCAGTAGCTGCTTATGTGAATAAATTTAAGCATAGATTACGAACAGCTATCTCAATAGCTCATAATCATTTGGGTAAAGCTCAATCTAAAATGAAAGAACATTTTGATAAAGCAAATAATACTGAAGTTAGAACCTTCAATGAGGGTGATTTAGTTCTGGCTTTGCTGCCTCTTCCTAACCAGCCTCTTCAGTCTCGCTATACGGGTCCATTTCGTATTCTAAAACGAACGAGTGATACAAATTATGTGATTGAAACACCTAAGAGGCGTAAGAAAAACCGTCATGTACATGTAAACCTCCTGAAAAAGTACCATGAACGGGGTGATATAAAGGATGAGGTACGAAATGTTTCAATAGTTGTACCTTCAAACATCAGTAATGACACTTGTGATAATGTAAAGATTGTGGAGCCTAACCTTATAAATTCGACAATTTTAGCTAAACCTGATGATAAACTTAAACACCTTTCTGCTGCCCAAGCAGCAAACATTCGTTCTCTTCTGCAGGAGTATGAGGAACTATTCAGTGATGTACCTCGTCTCTGCCCACTGCTGGAACATGATGTGGAGACTAAGGAAGCTCAGCCAGTACGTCAAGCTCCCTATCGCCTCAATGCAGAGAAGAGGGCTTTCCTGCAGACGGAGGTTCAGCGCCTGAAGGAGCAGGGGTTCATTAGTCCCAGCCTGAGTCCCTGGGCATCACCTATAGTCCTCGTTCCCAAGAGTGGCGGCACTTACCGTCTGTGTGTAGATTATAGGAAGGTGAATGCGGTAACAGTGGCGGACTCGTTCCCCCTCCCGAGGATGGACGACATTATTGATGACCTGGGGAAGGCACGCCACCTGTCGAAGTTGGATCTCCTCCAGGGATATTACCAAGTTCCGTTGACAGAGAGGGCGAGGCCGATTTCTGCGTTTGTCACGCCTGTCGGTCTCTACGAGTTCAAGGTTCTTCCCTTCGGTATGAGGAACGCCCCGGCGACCTTTCAGCGTCTCATGAACTACCTGACTGCGGACTTAGAAGGCGTTCGTTGTTACCTAGACGATCTTGTAATCTGGAGCGAGTCTTGGCAGGAACATCTGGTACGTTTACGTGCACTCTTCTCCGCCTTGTCAGCCGCAAACCTCACGGTAAATTTGCAGAAGAGTGAATTCGGACATGCTCATGTCACCTTCTTGGGTCACGTGATCGGTCAGGGTCAGGTCGCACCTGTAGCAGCGAAGGTGGAAGCGGTCCTCCAGTATCCCACGCCCGTCGACAGGAGAGGCCTGATGCGCTTCATGGGAATGGCTGGATATTATAGACGTTTCTGCAAGAACTTTTCCCAGATATCCGCACCTTTAACAGACTTGCTGAGTACTAAACGGACATTCAGGTGGTCAGAGGACTGTCAACAAGCCTTTGACAACTTGAAGCACCTCTTGTGTACCGCTCCCGTCTTGCGAGCTCCTGATATCGGCAAACCATTTGTAATTCATGTTGACGCCAGTGATAGTGGTGTGGGAGCGGTCCTCTTGCAGAACAAAAGTGAAGTGCTCCACCCGGTGTGTTATTTTTCTTATAAGTACAAGTCTTATCAAAAGTCTTACGCCACCGTCGAAAAGGAGGCCTTGGGAATAGTATTGGCAATCGAAAAGTTTAGAGTTTATTTAACAAACTCTGTTCATCCAGTCAAAATTTTCACTGATCATAACCCGTTAACCTTTATAGAAAATGTAAAGTTTAAAAACATGCGAGTGTTGAGGTGGGCTTTAACATTACAGCCATTCAATATAAAGATATTGCATATTAGAGGCACACACAATATCATAGCGGACGCAATTTCAAGATCGTAAGTAGTGCGGTCCACACACGTTGGCCGCTGACTGTACACTGCGAAGGACAGGAAAGAGGCGTACGCTACCTTCACCCGTATAGCCGAACGAGTTGTTGTGTAATTCTATATAGCAATTAGCTAGTTTGAACTTTTTCCCGTACGGTAAAAAGTTCTTTTTCTTGCGGGGAGGAGTATTACATAACAGTAAAATAAACTAATAATTGTTAAAATGCTAAATTGTCGGCTACGGTAACGAGGCAGTTCCTGCAGCAGCGTTCGCAGCCACCCCTCCCCCCCACCGTCTTGAGGCCTACCCGTATGTCTTGGGAGGGTTGCCTCGGTCACTCCTCCACCGCCATAGGCCTGGGCAAGACCTCTGCCATTTTGCTGTTTTTGTGCCGTTTTTTTATGGGTTTGTAATTTATTTCTTTGATAGATTAGGGCGATATATTACATTTAAGTAATATATCGCATAGGCAGGATTTTGTTTATTTTATCTATTTTGTGTGTATGTTTCGTCTGTTTTGTTTGTTCATTTTTGTCTGTTTACGTTGGTGACGGAATAAATAAATAAATCGTAATTAATGAGTTGATGTATTTTTCCAAATCATTTTACAATGAATAAATAATAATCATTACTGGTATACAATTCTTGATTAACAGTGAAAGATAATGAACATAATAAATAACGTATAATGAAGGATGAATAATAAGTGACAATAAGTGACTTTAATGAATTAGTTTGTATATAAATAAGAAAGGAATATAACATAATACAGTTAAGAAAAGAATACATCATTGATAATGAACTTTGAAGAAAATAACATTAATGGGAGATGATAAATAAATGAAGAATGAAGTGAATGATTATAATAACTTACTTGACGGCATTAATGAGCCTTATATGGAATGAAAAATGAATTAATACAAATGAATTAACTAGAAGAATATTTACAATCACTAGTACTTTAGCACGAGCTGTTGTTACGTGGTATTCAGCCGTTCATACCAGGCCATATCCTTAAGATTTGACTTCTCGTCTATGATTTTGGCTTCCGCATTGAGAGAATTCGAGTTCAGCGGAGCTGCTCTTCCCCTTAATTCTCTTAGTGACATACCAGCCGTAACAGTACATATATATGTGTATGTGTGACATACTGTATACTATATATGAATTTATATACTCACAGATTGATAGATATGTGTATATATATGTATAATGCATGTATATATATATATATATATATATATATATATATATATATATATATGAAGAGGAAAAGTCACAATGCAAATCAAAATACAGTGTAACGTTTCAAACCCTTCATGAGTTCTTTTTCAGACAAATGATAAAAGACTTTTGGTTAATCATACGTCTGGAGACGAACGCTTGAGGAGAGTTCATTTCCTTCATTTCTTATCGTGGTTGTTTTCATTTTTGTTTTTGTGTACAAATTACTGCATTTGTGCTTGTGTTCATATATATATTTCTATGTATACATATATGTATGCATATATATATTAATACACCCATATATATTATTCATATATGTAAATATGTTTACATATATGTATGTGTGTGTGTGTGTGTGTGTGTGTGTGTGTGTGTGTGTGTGTGTATTAGATTTTTTATTTTCGAAAAGGTACCTTACATATCATGGTTATGAGGTTTAAAAACATTTAGGATAAACTGCCTAAGCATTTTCTAAGAAGTAGTTTTTCATAGGCTTATATGCATTTGAAATGATAAACACAATGTATTTATTTTGCTCTGTCCTGATATGATCCTTCTGAAATACAATCTAACACTAGGTTATATTGATGATAAATTGCTACTTTTAATATATTTCATTACAATTTGTTGACTGACAATTCATTATGAGAAAGATTTTCAAATAGGTTAAGGGCCTGTTAGCTCGGTTAGAGCGCCGTGCTAATAACGCGGATGTCGAGGGTTCGATCCCCTTACGGGCCAAGTAAGAGTACTTTTAATACAATGACTCTGGTGTCCATTTATCGCATGTGAATCCATCAGGCTTCAATGCCAGATATATGTCAGATCCAAGGTTATACATACATACATATATATATTCATATATATATATATATATATATATATATATATATATATATATATATATATATATATATCATGTATATGCATATATATACACATATGTGTATGTATTTATCTCTCTCCTTCTCTTTCCCTCTCTCTCTCTCTCCTTCAGTTTCTGTGTGTATGAATATATATCTCGTATTCATAAGTGCTTACTCAATATTCGATTTCCAATCGTAGTAGCTATCAGCTGATGGTGAACAGATGTAACCATATGATATCAATCAATATCTGAAAATCAATATCATTATAGTTCCACTCAAGTATAGTTTCTGTTTATTGTATCATCACTGGTAGTGATGGCATGGACTCCAGATGAACTGGATGAACTGATCGAGTCTGAGGACGAGCCATGGAGTAAGGTCTCCTATTCAGATTAGGAAGATAACACGGAGTATTACGCATGAGGTGTCTGGCTCGAATCCCCCGCTACTAAAAATGAGTCACTGCTTATTTCTGATAAAGTGGGCCTTACTGATGAATTTGAAGCCAGTTTCAAGTTGTTACACCATGAGCTGATCTAGCATAAATTTTTGATGCCCCTTTTTTGCTCTGGCAGGGGTACCCCACCACGAAAAATGTCTCATTGGTCATTACTAATACACTTTATCGTGCTTATTACGCTTTGATTTGTTTCTCTTTGTTACTCGCTAAGCTAGCTCAAAATTTTCATATATTCTCCTGCCCCTGTGTAGCACACCCACCAGTTAATAACGCATGTAAAACCACCAGGCTCCAGTACCAGATATATGCCAGTGCCAAAAACAAATACTGGTACACAGACAAGACGGAGACGCTGCATTTCTAGCCTCTACTATTCTTAGCTTAACAGTCTTTACTTGCAGCCTTCCTTCCGCTCACTAGAGTAAATAACTGGAGCTCACACACACACGCATCTGTTTGTGTTTGTAAGTACATATGTACATATACACACATGCATGTACATGTTTATATATATATATATATATATATATATATATATATATATATATATATATATATATATATATATGTATATATATATATATATGTGTGTGTGTGTGTGTGTGTGTGTGTGTGTGTGTGTGTGCGTGTGTATGTATGTATATATACATACATAT
>NC_091568.1:26934515-26937015 GCF_042767895.1 Penaeus vannamei | reverse complement strand
GCCAGGAGAACCTCTGAGTGAGGGAGGCCTTACTTTAAAACCCAACGTTCGCCAGGGCGGGCGAAGGGATCGCCAGGCGCTAACATCTTGCATTCCCTCTAAATTTAGCGCAAATTTGCTTACATCTGCAGTGCACATAACATAACCTAAACTTAATTGTTCACCTCGAGAGAAGCCGAAAATGTTGTTTCCGTAATAGTCTCACTTTATACTATAACAAAGGAGTTAAAATTTAACTTTATGCTATAACAAAGAAATTGAAAATAATTATACTTTATGCTATACTACACTTTATACTATAACAAGGTTAACTTTATGGCCCGTACTTTTAAAACCTTTTGCTAGTTCTGGCGAAAGGTTTCGCCGGGCGATCGGGAATTTCGTACTATTAAAAGTTCGCCAGGCTAACTTTCGCCAAGGCTGGCGAACGATCGTATTGGAACAGCCTGGCGAAGCAAAGGCGTGTCTAACCTAACCTAACCCTTGTATCCCAACAGTTAACTATTTTATATCGGTTAGGTATAGTAAAATTATTAATTTTTAACTCCTTTGTATAAAGTGAGGCTATTACAGATATAACATTATCGTCTTCTCCCGAGGTTAATTATTAAGCTTAGATTATGTTAGGTAAGGTAATAAATGATATGATATAAGTAAGGTAAGGTAAGGTAATATGATAAAAAATCCCAACAATATATATTTACTGCAGATGTAACAAATTTGTGTTTCCCGCGTTTTTTTCATTCGCCGAAGCGCTAGATTTAGCAGGAATCCAAGATGTTAGCGCCTGGCGATCCCTTTCGTTCGCCAGGCCTGGCGAACACCTGCCTTGGGTTTAAAAGTAAGGCCTCCCTCACTCAGATGTTCGCCAGGCGAACGCCATCATTGGCGAAAGGTTTTAAAAGTACTTTATACTATACTGTATGAACTTTATACTATTATACAAAAAATAACTTTATACTTTAACAAAAGAGTTAAAAAATTACTATTTTACTATTCCTAACTGATATAAGAAATTTAACTGTAGGCCTACAAGGGTATCATTAGACGCCTCATTATAGGGCGGTAGAGCACTACAGCTATGTTTCTATAGCCAAAAGTTAACATGCCAACATCAAAACACTTTTGGTAACATCTGTGAAAAGAACATTATCCCTACAACCAAAATAACAACTTAAATCTAAATAAGTCATCTCGGGGGTGGGGGGGGGGGTAGGGGGTAGGAATACAGCTGATGTCTTGAGCTCTCGACTGGAACATGGAAGGTCTTGAAAAAAACTACCTATATACGTTATTTCATAATAAATTATGATTTTAAGATATTTTAGAATTTCAATGTGATTCCTACATCATATCATACACAAATATGTTACTAATTTATAATTTGAAAGCAAGAAAATGGTATTCAAACAGCTCTCGCGACTTTACTTCGCCAGGCTGTTCCAATACGATCTTTCGCCAGCCCTGGCGAACGTTCGGCAGGCATGAATTTAGTAGTACGAAGTTCCCGATCGCCCGGCGAAGCCTTTCGCCAGCACTGGCGAAAGGTTTTAAAAGTATGGGCCTAAGGCATTTCATACTGATCAATTTGTCCCCAAATAATGAAAATCAAGAAATATGGCTAATATCCGCAGTGCCTTTTTGCAGAATTGCCGCCACTGTTGGCGCGTCTTCCTCTTCTCCAGCATCTTGACATTTCCTCTTCCGGTCTTCCTTACCTCCCGGAGGAAGCCTTCAACAAAAACCCGGTAGGCTTATAATGTTCTAAAACATATATTCCTCCAAGTGAAAAAAATATAATGTCAATATTTTCATCCGTAGGGAGAGGTAAAGTGTCTTTAAGCTCTTCATGTTTTGTTAGGCCCCTCATAGCATCAGTATTAAATTGTACTTGTGTGCTGACTTACCAATTTAATTTTTATTGCTTGTGATGACACGTTCCTTGGAATCTGGTGTGATGCATATTACCTGCTCTTTTACAGGAGCTGAAACACCTCGATTTATCGAATAATGAATTTAAGAAAATAACACTTCCTGAAAGTAAGTTTCTTTTTGAAGAAATGTTCATGTTGGGTAAAACACGTATTTTATTTGAATGAAAATGCTGACTGGCACATTTATGAAATAAGAAGACCCCGTCCCCTTTCTCTAGGGTGATAGGGCAATATGTACCATACGCACTACATTGGTCCATGTGCCTGTGCATGTGACTGTATGCGTCCAGTTATGTGCGTTTGTGCATCCATGCACACACAGACACCCATCTCCGTTTCCCCGCCCAGACCTAATCCGAGGGCTGACCCACCTCAACATCTCGAGCTGCCGGCTGGAGGAGGTGTCCGTGCCGGCGGCGGCATGGGAGGAGCGGTGGTCCACGCCCTCCTCCCAGGGGCGCCTGAGCACTCTGGACGTGTCCAAGAACCGCCTGAAGTGGCTGCCAAGCAGGCTGGTGGAGGCCCTCAATATATTTTCGTATGTTATTATCAAAGGTAGGAATTAT
>NC_091568.1:26927015-26929515 GCF_042767895.1 Penaeus vannamei | reverse complement strand
GAGACATTTTGGTTATTCATTGATCAGAATTAAATTCAGGAAAGTGTAAATGGGAATCACAACTGGCAATGATTCATTAAAAAGAAAATAATAACAATATTGGTACACAGAATTGAAGAAAAATACGTAAATTATGGTACTACTTATGATTTAACCAACTGATACTTCCCCTCCACATACTTTAATTTATCAGAACAATATATGATTTACCATCATATGACGAATATTTAAATATGGTTGCCAGGCTAAAAGTTTGAGTGACCCCCTCTCCTGTGAGGTACTATGCCCATAATTCTTAATGTAGTTATTCCTGTTTTCTATAAGAAATAGCTAGATATTTAACCTTATAAGTATCTTTCTTTAAAAATGGTCATTTTATTCCATGGCCCAGGAACGTGTTTAGGGGTAGCATGTGTGGCAGAGCTTTATCTTCACTAAATTATATAAAAATGAATTTGCAGGTTTGTTTGTCTCACTTTTGCCGTAACGGCCATTCAACATTTCCACCCTTAGTCAGCTCTACTGTTTTTCTCACGCTGTCTCAAGAGGAATAGTTGCCTCCATTTCGCCCAACCACTGCACTGCACGTGATTGAGATACTTTGCAGGGTGGAAATGCAAAGGATCTGTGGGCCTACCATTGGTTTTCAAACAACTGTACCCTATAGACTTACCCTAATTATCTGAGGCGATATAGCATGGGAAAACTATAAAGGCATTTGTAGCCTCCCCCCCCCCTCTCTCTCTTTCTCTCTTTTTTTGTGGGGGGGGGCGGGGGTAGAGTGGAACTTTAATTGCGTTGTTCTTAAAAAACAACCGTAACTAAATGGGAAGCAGAGGAGGCTAGATAGTAAACGAGAAGCCCTAGATGTCACAGCTACCTTCGTCTGGATGCAGTAAGCGCATGCGTGATCCTGGGCGTCGCTCATTGAGGCAGTGGGCATAAGTCAGTAATCTTCTGCTTGATATTATGGCCAGATCCCTAGTCCGCTACGACCCCGAACCTCAATCTCTTGTCGACCCGTTGCTTGTAGTTTTTGCCTGCGAACGCTTACTCTGGAATTCATGGGTTGGATCTAGCGTTGCCATCGCGCTGAAGCGAAAATACGGGCCAGGGCCACACTTCAACCGACCCTAGACCTAATCCCCTTAGGAAACTCACAGTTAATGAAGTATCTTTATATGAAAATATTTTGTTTTAACAAGTTATTCAATCCCAGTGTCTATAGGCCTATCCATTCAGACAAAGTTAACAAACATGAATTTTATCGGTAGTGTATTTTAAGCAATGAAAATGACGTGTATTATAGATCTTCTATCCAAAGAACAGTTTAGCTGTGAAACCAACTGAAAGCCTAAAAGCGTTTTAAGCAGGGGAGCGCTTGGCAAGAATTCTTGCCAAGCGCTGTACCGTTCCCTGCTTAAAACGATTTCCAAGGCAGGCAGGCCTTCTTCAGTGATGCCAGACATGTGGAAATGTCTTTTTATAAAGTACAAATCATAACAGTCCTTGGTGAGCATAGAAATATCAAAATAACACACAAAATATCCATACTTAGGTTTTAAAAGCAATATTCCCACCAACAATCTCGGAAAGAGAGAACTTATGCACGAGTCGAGGGTGGAGTTTATTTCACCTGCGGTTGGTAACAGTTTGAGCGCGCAATTCAAAACAATTGACAAGCTAGCGCCGCATCAAGATGGCAGAGAAGTAAATAAATCTACCCAAACATCTTAACAAAGCACTTTATTTTCTCCTATATTCATATAAAGTGCTTCTAAAACAATGACACACACTTTAGATTGACAGCCCTTTCATTCTGCCGCGTTTTCAAAACAAATGAATATCCCTGAATTAAAATATAGGCCTACCCATTCCCATATATCCGATTTTATGAGGTTAAATATAACAAATCATCGAATATAATATCAACAGAAGAATGTTGCTAGAATTTCTCAGACTTTTTCACTTGAAATATTCTTTATTTCATAAAATAGCAGATATATTCTCGATTTAGAAAGACAAGAAGTTTAACAATAAGAGGAAAATTGTTCGTCTTATAATAATTTATTATTCATAAGTAAAACTTCTTATTCCCATAATCTCCATTATCTCCTTTTGTTTTCAGTTAATTTCAATTTCTTTGAATATGATTTTAAGAAAATTACAGAATCAGATACCGTGAAAAAATTATTTATCTAATAAGATATTAAGCGGAGTTCCTGGCCAACGCCCGCATTCGAAGGATCGTGACCAGTACGGTACGCAACCGACGCCGTTGCCATGGTGACGGTACACCGCTTGACTTAGCAAGCGCAAGTCAAGCCATCTACGGAGGTCGCTTGAGAAAGCAAGCGAAATGCTTGAGTTAGCAAGAAAAACGCTTGAGATTTCAGGCAAGAACTTTCCCTGCTTAAAACGCTTTAAGTTGTGCTGTATATTTACTTTTAGAATGAAAACAAACTAAACAAATCTTCATAAATATTTGAAGTGTAAAACA
>NC_091568.1:26892015-26894515 GCF_042767895.1 Penaeus vannamei | reverse complement strand
GTGAAAGCTATGCTGTCAGTTAACGTTGGAGATATCATTTTAGTTCTTCCTTTTTATCATTAATTTTCGCTTCCTTACCCTTACTACAAGTGCACAGTAATTTGCACATAATAGAATCATAGAAAATAGGTAAAATTTAAAAGAGAACGGGGAAGCCCACTGTTGAGAACGATCGTTGTTAATTTTTGACGTTATAAATCCACTACATTCTGTTAATTCTGATTTGATTTTTATTACGGATTTTATTTAATCTAAACAGAATGACAATTAGCTTGTAGCTTGTGTGTATGTGCCTCTATTTCACCTCTCAGTACTTGATGGTCTGTTTCTTCGTGTAAATCATAACAGAAATCTACGTAAGGAGTAAATCACTTATTAAGATATGTGGCTATATGTAAATTCGATTACTTTAAGGAACCGTTGACCTGACTAACAACTTGCTATCACTATTTTCTTATACACTATTTATCTCTTTCTACCATCTTAAGATCCATTGCCGCATTAAAGCCTGGAACGTTATTACGCAAACAGCGGTATGAATGATACTTTTGTATATTTCATTGCGAAAGTGGCACCGATTTAGCTGAACTCTTGAAATATCTACAAATTACAATACTAGAGAGGAAGAGCATCATGTGCAGCATCAGAATTTACTTGTTTATCTATTTTAGAATTTCATTTACTCAGTAATGATAATGTAATGATAAGGATAATATTGATAATAATAATAGTGATAATAATTATAATGATAATAGTAATGTAATTATAAGGAAAATATTGATAGTAATAATAATAATAATAGTAATAGTAATAATAATGATGATAACAACAACAGCAATGATAATAATATTTATAATAATGAAAAAGAATAATAACATTGGTAATGATGATGATAATGAGTAAAATTAAAATAATGGTGACAATAATAGAAATGAAATCCTCATTCTAACGATGACGATGATGATAATAACACCACCGCTGATCCTTCCCCACAGACACCAACCACCACCGACCCTAAGCCTTCACCACCATCACTAATCCATTAGCTAATTAAGAGTTATCCTTCGCCACCACCAACCAACCATCACCGATCCTAATCCACCACCACCGCCAATCCTTCGATCCCCTGGTTCTACAAACTAACCAGCCACGGATCCTAATCCTTCACCAGTCAACCGACCACGGATCCTAATCCTTCACCAGTCAACCGACCACGGATCCTAATCCTTCACCAGTCAACCGACCACGGATCCTAATCCTTCACCGACCCTAATCACCAACCAATCCAACCAACTAAGCTTGTCTTTGTGTTGTCACTGATCCTAATCCTAATCAACCGACCACCGACCCTAATCCTTCGCCAAACCAACCAACCGCCAGTCCTTAGCTTGAAGACGAGGAAACCGCCTTTTCGAAACGAGTTTTTCTTGGTTTATCGAATAATCTTTCAGTGCTTAGTGCAGTATTACAGACTTGCACGAGCATTCTTATATTCTAATATAATCTCATCACCATTTATTTCGGTAAGATTCCGTGAGTAATATCCTTTAAAAAATTACGTCACTGTTCTTCCGCTCGGGATCGATCTGTAGTGGACGTGATGTACCTCCACTATTTTGTGAGTCCAGACTAGGCGAGTCCCCCTGTTAAGAGCGCAGCACCATCTGTGGGAGGCTTCGGCAGCCACCTGGAGCATTTTACTGTTTCGTGTATTTCTATATTTTTTTTAGCTTTCTTTTAACGGCCTCGGGCATATTTTAACGCTTAAGGGTCAAATACGCTTCACTCTTATTTTTACCTATTTTATTTTAATTTATATTATTTAAAAATCTTTTGTGACAAGACACAAGAGTATATAAACCACAGTCTTGCCGCGTATCGCTCTTGGGTGGGTCGCTTGTAGCCGTGTCTGGTTCGCGGCGCCCGGCCTCACCGCTCGCCGCTACCTTGATGTATTTCTTGAGACCTACGAGAGAGAGATAAGTATATTTTCATTCTTTGTAAGAGGCCAGATATGATGTGATATATGTATTGTACACGTTTGAGAATATCCAGACTGAGGGGATCTCAGGTTTTCTTTATAAGTTTTGTTTGTTTGCGTTTTATCCTTGTTTTATTTGTTTTTTTTTAAAGAAGTATGGACATGAAAGAAATGCTGATTAAATGGAAAAAGAAATGATTACACTGACAGTGATAACAGAAAGAAATGACAAGTTAATTATAATAATAAATGAAAGATAAGTTAATTAAAGTAGTATCATATTTTCTTAATACTTGCGGATTTAAGGGCTTCAGAGTCGTAATGGGCGGGTCATGCTGTAAAACATGCCTGCTACCATTTTTTTAAAGCAGCTCCTCTGTCTGAATTACACTCTGCAAGACCCGCGTTGTAGTTTGAAAGTGTCTTCGCTGGGGTAAACACGACAGATCCAAGGCCCTTGCGCATGTGGGGGGCACGTTTCCGCTGCACCACGGAAGCGCGTCCTAGGAGGCTTGTCCT
>NC_091568.1:26879515-26887015 GCF_042767895.1 Penaeus vannamei | reverse complement strand
TTGTTGTGTATTGTTTGTACTTCAGTATTTAGGTATTTTACCGGTATTATTTCTGTCATAATTTTGTGTCTCTTTTTTAGGACTTTGGATTCAGTTTATGTAATAATACATAATACTACTAATTTGATATCTATTGTCTCGTAGATTATGTTTCAAGTTCCCTTTACTCATGTAATACTTTCTGAAAGGTGGAAAAAGATAGCATATTGTCTCTGTGAATTTGCTGTGTTTTCCTTGAGCATAGCTTTCATAGGCCTACATCTCACTGGTTAATCCTTACGGTTCGGACACAATAAATTAAAGCTGATATTCTTGTGAAGTAAAAGTTGCAGTCGTTGGCAAAAGCAGTAATCTGAAGACAACAGAAGCTCTAAAGATTACAGAAGTGAAGACAACGTTTTCTGGAGGGGGGAGGGGGGAAGGCCCCAGCCCACCATCAACCCTCTCGGCCAGCGCCCATTAAAAGCATGATTAAGGCCGACCAAATCAACGTGCTTCTTTATTTTAATGTGATAAAAGCAAACCTGACATTCTTTTCTTCAAAAACCTTCAGTTCTAAGTTATCTGGTCTGAGTGACGGGGAAATCAGGGGTGGTAATCATGAAAGGTCTATGGCTGTTCTCTGCGATTCTGTCAGAGATTTTCACTGCTTCCATATCCCAAAGTTAACGCTGGTAATAATAACATTAACATCGATAGGCCTATACCATATCCTGATAATTTGGTATAGATTCATTTCCACGCAGTCCTATGGTAAAAGGTAAAGCTTGCTTCTTTTGGAAAGAATTATCAAAAATGAGACACTTTTCATTTTTGATATTTTCATGGCAAGTTGATTATGAGTTATGCAACACTTAATCTTTGGTAAACACTTCCATAAGTAAGGGAAAAACTACAATTTCAGATACTTGAAATAATCATTGTAGACGAAAGAATAACAAAAGAAAAAAAGTTGATCTAATGCCTCGCCTACAATAAGCTCATAACGATTTAGCGAGGGTCAGAGAGTGGATTTCATTTTTTTTTTTTTTTGACATTTTGACCCCACAGTGTTGTCGCGGCAGATAATACTAAATAAACAAATAATTATCAGGGCGTGGACCCCCTGTAGGGAAATGCAGCTGTTGGATAGGGTCTGGGGTTGAAGCCCATGTGGTAGGCCTTTTTTTGTTCATATGGCGATGTTTGTGGAGTAATTAGGACTTGGTCTCAAAGGGTTCGGTTCGGATTCATATATATTGATGCAGTCGAGGAGCACCGGGGAAAAGGAGGCGACTGCGAGGTGGACGCGTCGCACCTGGCCTTCTTAGACGACGCAATACACACACACACACACACACACACACACACACACACACACACACACACACACACACACACACACATATATATATATATATATATATATATATATATATATATATATATATATATATATATATATATATATATCCTCTCTCTGTCTCTGTATTATTTATCCCTTTTCCCTACTTTCACATAGGTCTTTAGTGTATCTGTGTTTAGTTTGTTTTCGTCTTCGTCCTTTTTCTTTTTCTCTCTTTCTCTGCGTGTATTACCATCTGCCTATAAACAGCCTGTTTCCTTTTCCTTATCATCTCTGAATTCTTCTCTTTACCTTTTGGTGTGATTCTGTTTGTCTGTTCCGCACTGCCAATTCTTGTTCTTTTATGGATGGCTTTATCTCTTTCTCTTTTATATTGAAATCCTTCAAATCTCCTTCTATCAATTCATTTTTACTTGGATTCACGTATTTTTCTTTTTTCCACTTACTATCTTCATTAGAGAGAAAGAGAGAGAGGGAGGAAGAGAACAGGGGTGGGGGGATGAAGATAAGTGTTTGTGATTAAGATAAGGGGATTAAGTATTTGTGTTTATTTCCTCATTTCTTTTCCTCTGCTTTCATTTGTTTGTTTCGTGAATGCTATTCAAATGTTGAGCAGTAAAGTAACCAGCGTTTACAAGGAACTAGAGATCAATTTTTATCAATATCTATTGGGCCATTCTATCAGTAATATTTTCCCTTAACATTTATTAGAAAGTAAAGAAGTTGAATCATTTTCAGCAAATTTCGCAAACAAATCGAATGTGTCACTAGAATGTGATGTCCATTCGTACTGAATGTTTGGAGATACACATCACATCTCATTTTAATTCAGAATTCGGCAAATTTTGCCTCTCCTTGTTGTCGGCGCCTTTTGTGGGGAGCATTTGGAAGGGTTTTCGCCGCGTTTTAAGGGACATCTTTTTGGGTCCAGCTTATTGCTCCTCGCGTGTTTGCCTTACCTTTTTTGTATCACTTCTTTTTTCTTATATCTATATTCAGTATTTTAAGAATAAATTGCAAATACACAGAGAAACATGCACCCCCATCCCCCCTAACCGCGCGCGCGCGCCCACACACACACACATTCAGAGTATTTTACTCATTTTATTTATTCCACTGCTTCCGGAATGATGAGTCTATTTGTGTTCTCTTACCGTTTTCTTTTCCTTATCTCTTTTTATTTTTCCTTTGGTACGTGGTTTTTCATTCTAGTTTTTTATGTTTGGTACTGATTTCCTTTTTCTTGTTTTCCAATACGTCTTTCTTTTATCTTTGTTTTCTTTGTACATTTTCGTTACTTCTTTCTTTTTTTCTTTCCTCCTTTTGGTCTCATTTGCTTTCATTCTTTCTTCCTCCAAATATTTTCACGTGATTTTATCTTCTTTCCGTAGTTCCTTGATGTACCAAAGAGAAAAAGAATAGATGTTGAGAGAGAAAAGGGAGACAGATAGATAGACAAACAAGGTGGCGAACAGAGGCAGACTGACGGGCAGACAGAAACAGAGGGAGAAGGGGAAAGAGAAACAAAGAGAGAAACAGGCAGACCGACAGACAGAGAGAGAGGCAGAAAACAGATCTACAAATAGGAGAGCAGAGCAAGAGAGAGGAGAGAGACAGATGATAGAGAGAGAGAGACAGAGTGAGCAAAGAAGGCAAAAGCCAAGGGACCAGAAAAAAGAAAGAAAAAAAATGGTGTGTGTATGTTTGTGTCTGTCTATATATACACATTATATATATATATATATATATATATATATATATATATATATATATATATATATATATATATATATATATATATTATATCATGATGATGATGATAATAATAATGAAAATAATAATGGTTATGATAATTATGATAATAATAATAATGATAACAAAAAAGAAAACAAAAGAATAATGACGATGATAATAACAAGAATCACAGTAATAATACAGTAATTATAATGATAATGATAATAATAATATTGATAACAAAGATGATAACGATGGTTATGATGATAATGCTAATAATGACGACGATGATGATGATGCTAATGCAAATGACGGTGATGATAGAAATATTGATGAAACTAATGATAATAATACAGGCAATGATAACAAAGACAATGACAATGATAATGATTATAATAACAATAACCAAAATAATAAGAACAGAACAGCAATAACGTCAAAACAACGACAGAAAAAGGTCATGGCACCGACGGAGAACACCTTCCCCTTGGCCTGGGATGGAAGCGAACGCTGGACCTCCGCCTGGGGATCGGCGCCCGTACCACTCCGCCATTACTGGTTAGAAATTCTCAAGGCTTTTGATGGATTTATTATTATGACAGCCTCTGTGTTCATCATTGGAGCTGGAAATACGATGCAGGAAAAGAAGCACTATAAATGGTTACTCTAATAATTTGTGTCTATAATGGACGTTAATATGAATTTTATATCAAGTCTGTGCTGATCATTTTCAGTCATGTAAGGAATTTCTCTGCAGTCTCACAGGTACAAACGCAAGTAGACACACACACGCACTAACACACAAACATTGACATTCTTCCTTTGTTAACATTTCCAATTTCAGACGAACACTACCGGCCAAAATTGCTTGCCCTGAATCCTCACCATCGCGTTCTTAATACCCAGATCACGTGACACTACACCCACGGTAATTTCCATCTCTATTTCTATTCCGCAACAAGAACTATCAGCTGGCCATCTATTTAGGCTCCTCCCTGAACTCTACGGAACAAAGGCCATTTTAACAACTGCTTCATGAGCCTTAATCACCATTTTTTTGTAATTTCTCACCACAATAATAATAACAATGTAATTAGCACGCCACTCACCACCAATCCTGAGCCCCCGGGAGGCCCTAGCACGCCACTCACCATCACTCACCACCAATCCTGAGCCCCCGGGAGACCCTAGCACACCACTCACCACCATTCACCACCAATCCTGAGCCCCCGGGAGGCCCTAGCACGCCACTCACCACCGATCCTGAGCCCCCGGGAGACCCTAGCACGCCACTCATTACCACTCACCACCAATCCTGAGCCCCCGGGAGACCCTAGCACGCCACTCACCATCACTCACCACCAATCCTGAGCCCCCGGGAGGCTCTAGCATGCCACACCACCAATCCTGAAATGAAAGGAAAGTGTATATTAGACTATACATATACATTATACATTACACACATACACAATCACTCACACACATACACCCCCAAGTCGACTAAGTAATTAAAGTAAATTTTCTTGCTCTAGGAAACACTGTCACCGGCCGGGGCTCGAACACTCGAACACGGGCGGCACGAAGTCCGATGCTCTAAACACTAGGCCATCACATCTCCATTGAAAAGTAAAGTCAGGGGGGTTTAAAAACCACATACTTCCTTACTTTTGACATTCGTTATTATGAGCTTGTGGTTAGCGTAGACATCGGTAGTCTAAAGGCCGTCACACTAGCACTTTTTCCGCATTACTTTTCCGCTGGCACCACGGACATCGTGGTCATTTTGGCTCGCGCAGTCGCACTAGCGATGAGAACCACGGAAACAGTCCGACCAAAATTCTAAACACAGAAAGATGGCTCCAACCCCTGCACAAGCTCTGGCGATGATGGACGTTATTCAGGCTATGTGGCGACGATTTAATGCGAAACAACGAATGTATAATGCTAAATAAAGGCGTATTCTCGCTATTCTCATCCACTCAGTTGACGGGGGAACGTGGACACAAATGTAAACAAACAGGCGAGCAGCTAGTTACAAATTTATATCTGTTTTCATTAAATACAAGAGAGAATTTTGCCAATTTTAAAATATTATTTACAGTTTAGACTGACTTTTTGAATAATTTTATATAATAAATACTTTTTTTTTTTTTTACATTACTATAACGATTAACTATTATAACTTATCATTTGACCCCCCCCCCAAAAAAAAACAAAAAAAACAAAAAAAACACGGAAACCAAAGATAGGACAGCACGTATCACACCGATTAAAAAAAATGCGAGGTCCAAAATTTCATACAACGCCATCTATTGTTCAGATATGTAACTAAGAAAAGAGAACGTTTAAAAGGGGACTATAAATTTACAAAGATTTTTTTATTTCTTTATTTTATTCATAATTTTTTAAAGGTTTAGTTTCAGTTGAAATTTTAGTCTTTTTTAAATAAGAGGCGAAATATAACTATCAAAGAACTACTTATATATATATATATATATATATATATATATATAAATTTAAATGGAATTATATAATTATTCTGTTCACTAATAACTTTTTTTTTCTTATTAGAGATTTCTTTGCTTACATTAAAATAAGGTTTAGCACTTTTTCAGAAAAAGACAATAGTACATTAATAATTATCTCATGTGTATGCATATTTATATATCAATAAAATTATTCCATTGTTTAAACACTATACAATTTTATTGCAGAAAATATCTCTGGTGTTAATACAATGAATATAAACTTAAATTCAATAAACTCTACAATATATTAAATAAACAAATCTATTAAATAAACTCCACAATCATTCGACATTTTTAAATTCTTCATCTTTTTCATTCATATTTGTTGTGTCATTAAATCAAGGATAAACAAAATACATGTATGTAAAACAGTTCTTTATTTGATTTCAAGTTATCATCAATGAAAGTATCAATAGAATCAGGCCTACAGCTAGAACAGGAAGCATAAAACATGCAAAAACAAACAAACCAAAAAAAGAAACAGTCCCTTTCCTAACGTTTTCAGTAACTGACGTTTCATGATAGTAAACAAAAAGACGATACTTCGTGTACATAACGCCTATTATTTAGATATTACACTATCCACCAATCGCTGGGGCTCACAGGCTTTTGCCATGCTTTCCTATCTTTCGTATATAGTCTTTGATGTGAGAGGGAGAGAGGGTGGGGGGGAGGGGGAGATAGAGTGATTTAGTGGGGGAGGAGGAGGAAGAACCCGGGCTCGAGGGTTCGAATCCACAAAGGGAAGCAAAAAATGCTGATTGATTTTCATTTGTATTTCCATTTCTATTATCATTAATATCAATCGTCATCGTCATCGCAATTCCAGAATTAAACTGGGACTCATCTAGATTCGAACACAAATTGCAATATGTTTCTTGATACAAGCTACACCACTTACTTACTATGTCTGCTTCCCAAATACCAATATTCATACCGATCAAAAGACTAGAAAAAAACATGGATCAACTCAAGGTACTTTAAAATGGATACAGCACAAATTTACCTTGCATAAAGCATATGAATTAGGAATGCTCGCTTTTGTAGAATCCAAAAAAAATGGAAACTATCTAACACCTTCATAAATTTAACCAAATGAAATCTACGAGGATAATGATTTGGGAAACAATAAATGAATTACGCAATAATAAAAGTGAAAAAGGATAGTGCAACTCTTTCAATACTCCATAACAAGCAAATAAAAAATACTCAAGAGCAAATCTCAGACGCTTTTAATGATTATTTTTCTAATGTCGCCCCAGAGCTTGCAAGTAAATTGTCATCCGCACAAAATTTCTCACAAATCTTTTCTTTATTAATGTCTTCCCATACTAATATGCTTCCTTATATTCATGATAATATAGTCAGCATTGCCTATCAACTGTGTCACATTATTTTTATTATACCATTGCTTCTATATATCTTGGTGGTATCGTGACGTTTGTGAATATTCTATTTGTTATTAAATATTAGTGGTATATCATTGTTACCATACAAATATGGTTTATTTATATGATGTTAATATGTTTTTTTTATTTTTTTTTATTATCAACTGTTTTATTATTGATACTGTTATTACTACGTGTTTTTATTATCCTTGTTTTATTGACTATATTACTGTATGTTAACCCTGACGAAACATTTGAACGCATTGCTAATCTAACCTATCCTATAACCTAACCTAACCTATAACTTACCTAACCTATAACCTAACCTAACCTATAACTTACCTAACCTATAACCTAACCTAACCTATAACTTACCTAACCTATAACCTAACCTAACCTATAACTTTACCTAACCTATAACCTAACCTAACCTAACCTATAACCTAACCTAACCTATAACCTAACCTAACCTAACCTATAACCTAACCTAACCTAACCTAACCTA
>NC_091568.1:26867015-26874515 GCF_042767895.1 Penaeus vannamei | reverse complement strand
AACCTACAACCTAAGGTAACCTAACCTATAACCTAACCTAATCTAACCTATAACCTAACCTAACCTATAACCTAACCTAACCTATAACCTAACGTATAACCTAACCTAACCTACAACTTAACCTAACCAAACCTATAACCTTACCTAACCTAGCCTATAACCTAACCTAACCTACCCTATAACCTAACCTAACCTATAACCTAACCTAACCTATAACCTAACCTAACCTATAACCTAACCTAACCTAACCTATAACCTAACCTAACCTATAACCTAACCTAACCTAACCTATAACCTAACCTAACCTATAACCTAACCTAACCTATAACCTAACCTAACCTATAACCTAACCTAACCTATAACCTAACCTAACCTATAACCTAACCTAACCTATAACCTAACCTAACCTAACCTATAACCTAACATATAACCTAACCTAACCTATAACCTAAACTAACCTAACCTATAACCTAACCTAACCTAACCTATAACCTAACCTAACCTATAACCTAACCTAACCTAAATACAATAAAAATAATAACAATAATAATGACAACAGTAATAACAATGGTAATAATGATATTGATAATGATAATAACATTAATAACAATAATAATGATAATGATAATAATAATAATGACAACAATAATACTGATAATAATGATAATGATAACAATAACAACGATAATGATAACAATAATGATGATAATAATAATTATAGTAATAATAATGCCAATAATGATAGCAAGAAAACAATGAAAATAATGATTATAATAGTAATAATGACAATAACAATAAAAATAATGATGATAGTGATAAAAACAATGATAATAATGGTAAATATGATCATGGTAAGGATAATGACAAAAATCAATGCAATAACAGAGCCAACAACAAAAACGGTGATAATAATACTAACAATAATAATGACAACAGTAATAATAATGGTAATGACGATAAAAAATAATAATGATAATGATAATAGCAATGATAAAAATAATAAAAATAATCATGATAATGACAACAACAAGAACCACAACGAAAATGATGACAATAATGATGATAATAATAATAGTAATAATAATGCAAATAATAATAGCAATGAAGCAATAATGATAATGATTATACTAGTAATAAGGGCAATAACAATAAGAAAAATAGAAATAATGATGACGATAATGCCAATATCAATGATAATAATGATATTGGTAAAATGATAATAATGATAAAAATGATAATGACAATGAAAATACCAATCCAATATCAGTGACAACGTGACAAAGATAGTAATAATGATGACAATGATAATGATAATAACAATACTACTGCTACTACAATTACTACTAATAAAATAATGATAATAATGATAATGGTAATGACAATAGTAACAACAATAATAATAGTAACAACAATGATGATTATTATGATAATGATAATAAAAACAAAAAAATCATAAAGATGTTAAGACCAATAATTATGATGATAGTAATAATGACAGTAGAAATGATGATTATAATGACAATGATTAACAGTGATAACAACGATAATAACAACAATAATAATTATCAAACTTAAATAAATGATAAACAGTGATAATAACAATACTATTATTATTCGGCAGCTAATGATAATAATAACATTAGAAAATATAAAAATGAAAATGATAACAAAAGAGATGGACTTTTAATAGTGTTATTCGTAAGAAGCAACTGAAAGGGGAATCGAACGTGGTCCCTTTGAACGAAGGACAAGAACGGTAATGAGTGAGTTACCGTGACACTTCTCTACTCCCGTCACTTGATAAATTTGAAGTGCAGTCTCGGTGGATGAGGATTAGTAGAATTATTATTAGACACAGGCACAAGCGAACGCGTAAGCCTGTGTGTTCTCGTGTGCGTTTACGAGCGTATGTGTGCATATGCCGGGTATGCGTAAGGGCGGAAATGAGGATTCACTTACGGAAGAATGCTGTTGGTCTACGCGTCAGTAATAAAATTTATGACAGCGATAATGAAGAATTGCTATCTTTATGATGATGACAATGGTAATAATGACAATGATTAGTGATAAACATAAAATGATATTTATAGCAATAATGAAACAAAATGTGCCATGGAATATCCTGTTATTCTTGATGTTCTTTCAGCCCTATATCTTCAGCTAGACTTTTAAAATCTTTTATTATTTTCCTTCGCCTTTGAAACAAATAAAATTGGTGTGGCCTAAAGATGATGATAGTAATGATAATGATAATAATGATAATTATCATTATTATTGTTATTTTTATTATCATAACCTTAATGATAACTATAATAATAATGACAATAATAATGGTAAAGGCAATCATGATAATGATAATGATAATAACAATAAGAATAATGATGATTATGATAACATCAGTAATAATAATAATTATAATAATACAAACAACAGCAACAGCAACAATGATAATGATAACAATAATGATAATAAAAGTAATATTAATACTAATAATAATATCAATAGAACAATAACGATGATGATCATAATCGTAATAATGACAATAACAATAAGAACAATAAACATAATGATGATAATGATAACAATGATGATAATGACATTGGTAAAAAAATGATAATAATAAAAATAATGAGTAATGATAATGACAAAAATTGTTATCAAGACAATAACAGTGACTGCAGTGATAAAGAAAATAATGATAATGATAATGATAATGATAATGACAATACTACTGCTACTACAACAACAACTACTAGTAATAATGCTAATGATAATGATAAGGATGATGATAATAATAATAATAATGATAATAACAATAATAATAATAAAATAATAATAATAATAATAATAATAATAATAACAATGATAATAATAATAATAAAAAAAATCATAATGATGATAATAATGACACCAATAATAATGATAATAGAAATAATAACAATGCTAATTTCAATGATAATACTAATGATGATAAAAATAAACAATGATAGCCATAATAATAACAATAATGTAATTAAAGTTAGATAAATGATAAACAGTAATAATAACAATACTACCACTAATACAGCATCTAATAATAATAATAACTAAAAAATATGTGATAACAATAAATATTATAATGATAACAAAAGAGAAGGTTGTATTATAACAATTACAATAAAGTTATTCGTAAGAAGCAACTGAAGGGGGAATCGAACGAGGTCCTTTTGAACGAAAGAGAGGCACGGTGTTGAGTGAGCAACCGTGGTTCTTCTCAGGACGTGTCAGCTGATGCATTTGAAGTAGTCTCGGTGGGTGAGGATTAGTAGAAATATTTAACGTTAGACAGAAATGCGAACATGCGAACGAGTACGTCCGTGTGTTCTTGTGTGCGATTGCGAGGGCATGCGTATGTGCCGAGTATGATGATGATAATGGTGATAATGAGGATTAATGAGGATGATAAGAAGGATGATTATAATGATAATGATTATATAGCAATGATGGAACATAAAACGTGCCATGAAAGGCTGAAAACTTAATCTTGTTATACTTTAAGACTTTTTGAATCTTTTAAAGTTGGTGTGGCCTAATGGTGATGATGATGGTAATGATAATGGTGACATGGTTAAACAATGATAGTAATGATAAGGATAAGAATAATTATTATTTTTATTATTATTGTTATTATAATCATAACGATAACGCTTATGATATTAATAACAATAATAATGACAGCAGTAATAACAATAGTAAAATGATAATAATAATAATAATAATAATGATAATAATAATAATAATAATATTAATAAAAAAAATAATAATGACGAAAACAACAACGACACGATAATGATAACGATAATGGTGATGGTAATAATGCTAATAATGCTAATGCTAATAATGGTAGCAATAAAACAATAATAATAATGGTTATAATAGTAATAATGACGATAACGACAAGTAAAAAAGTGATGATTGTAATGATAATAATGATAGAGATAAAAAATAATGACAATAATAATAAAAATTATGATGGTAATGATAATAACATTGATAATGATAATGGTAATAACAATACTACTACTGCTACAACAACAACTACTAATAATGATGATAATAATGATAATAATAATGACAACAACAGCAAAAATGGTAATGATAAAAAATCATAATGATTATAGTAATAAAAAGAAAAATCATAATGATAATAATAATGAAAAAAATGTAATGACAATAATAATAATATCAATAATAATGATCATAATGATAATGATAATGGTTATAATAATGATAATAATAATAATGATAATGGTTATAATAATTATAATAATAATGATAATGGCTATAATAATGATGATAATAACAGTGAGGACAACGATAACAACAGCAACAATGATAATAAATAAAGAGTGGTGGAACTGTTTTTACTATGCTATTTACTTCATATGTTTGAAAGTACACATATTAGTGGAAGAAGAGAGGAGGCGGAACATAAACGCCAAGCCACTCCTGTGCGAATCAACGCTTGGAGACCGTTGAAGGTCTGAGCGGTCCTCCAGCATAATTAACGTCTTGTGGAGAGCTGGATATGACGGAGCCCATTTGTGAATGGTTAGAATTGGAAATTTCCCACAGGTGTGCTATGAAGCAGTATTTAACCCCGGAATTCTCCACAGAGAGAGAGAGAGAGAGATGGAGAAAAAGAGAGAGGAGTAGAGAGAGCGAGGAGCGGGCCCCCGGAGAGAGAGAGACGTTAGACAGAGAAAGAGAGATACAGAAACAAGATAAAGAAAACGAGAGAATGAGATATACATATATTTCCACATAGAGAGAGAAAGGTGGAGACTTTGAGAGAGGTAGACACATAAGGACTATTCATTTTTTGCAAAAAACATTGATATTAATCATCACAGTCAATCTCATCAAATGGAAATGCTATCATCTAGTCTACGTATATCTCGTCCTTAAAACAAAACAAAACACAAACAAAACAAAATATTACAGCATCTGCAAGGGAAGTAGACATGAATGACAGAAAACGAACGATTGTTGCTTGTTAATCAACTACGCAGAGATATTTAACGCCAAGTAGGCCTATCATTATTAATGTTCTTATTATCAAAAAGATATATTACAACCCATATATGTATGAAGTCCATATATATAAACAATTATATTCATCGTGAGCAAGAATAAAATCATTTACGAAAGAAACGCACATACTTGTACACATTAAAATTCGTAATTACAGTATCATCATTGAGAATTCTACTCGTGTAGAAACAAAGCAATGTTATTTGTAAGCCTACATCTCATATTCATAACACACTAGTTTATTCAAAAGACAATAATAATTTATTTCACAATAACAATAACAATCTTTACTTAACAATCATGATAATGATATATTTTCATTATCAATAAGAAAGACAGCATTTATGATAATGATGGTAATAATATTGACAACGATAATAATGATCGTAATAGTTAAAAGATATGAAAGAATAATAATAATGGTGGTAATGATAACTGCAATAATGACATATTCTAAAAAATGATAATAAAAGTAGCAACAATGAACAAAGGCCACTTATGATAAGAATAGTATAACAATAATAATGATTTTGTTACCGATAAGAAAGTAATAATAAGAAGAGGATTGATCATGATAACAATTATGAAAAATAATAAAAGAAAATATAGCAAATATTATAGAATATATGATTGTGTTGTGTAATCTTTCTCTCTCTCTCTCTCTCTCTTTCTGCTGTTATAATTATAGTAATAAAAATGGCAATAATAATGGTTTTAAAAACAACAGTAATATCAAGCGATGTTAACAAAAGCATCGTCTTAATAAGATTGAAAGCATACAATAACAATAAATAACAATAAAATATTAATTGTCTTCTCCGGGAGTCGACCCCGGTGTTCCCGCTTTGGAGGCGTTACTGTTAAACCACAGAGATTTGGAAAGACAAAGCGGAGAAGAAATAATTAACCCCGGGATTTTTTTTTTTTTTTTGAGGTGAGTGATTGTTTATATATATCTTGCAAGTTTGTATAATGATATTGGAAGCAGGCTTTCTCGGATTAGGTTATTTTCCCCCATGTGTTTTTATAATGACAATGACTTATAACGATAAACAAATGTCACTAATACTAAAACTAATGATAAGTATATGTATATATATATATATATATATATATATATATATATATATATATATATATATATATATATATATATATATAGCGATGGTGATGATATTGATACCGACAAAGAAATCACAAAGTTGATAATGATAATGATTCTGATAAGACAAAAGTAACAATGATGATGATATAATGATAAGGAATTATATAATGGTTTAGACTATACAACACTGTTATTAACACCATGAATAATAATGATAATACCAACAATAGTTACACCAACAATAACGATAATATCATTAATGATCACCACCATTACTACTTTCATTCTGCTTTATCAAGACTTAGCAATACAGTGAAAATATAGTTCACGGAATCTCGGATTTTGTATTTGCAAGACGCGCGTTTGTCTTATTATTGCTGTTGTTTTCATGTCATTGTTGTTACTGCGTGGCTGACAGCGGTTCACCTCCTAAGTATTCCTTTTTTATCCGTTTATCTAATCATATCTTAGGCAGATGAATTCTGAATATGAAACAATAAGGATAATGATAACGCTCCTGACAAGAATGAAGTAAATGATGACCGCATTAGTATTAGTATTGATATTAATAATAATGATAATGTAACTGATAATATTGGCAGTATTGATAATGAAAGGGATAATAATACCAATATAAGGACAATGATAATGATACTAATGCTAATGGAAATAGATAAAGCTAAGAATAACAACAGTGATGATTGTGATATAATGATAATGATGTATATAAAACTCACGTACATATAAGAAATATAAATTTAGAAAAAATCTACACATGGAGCAAATGAATCGAAAGTTCGAGGAAGAGGTCGCCAGTCTATAAGCGTCGGAAGTTATTGCACTAACCGTGAATATTGATGGTCTTATTTTAAAGAAACGTAAATAAAATTCGTACAATTTACTGAACATTTCTTCTCATACCTTTACAAAAATATGTATATATACATATCTTTCTCTGTTTTTGATAGCCAGTGGCATTTCGATCTTCTGTACCGCCTATGGTATGCTAGCTGCCCTGCGTTCGGCCCTGCATTTCTCCAACGCTGTTCCAAATGCTTATTTACTTCTATAGATTCTAGCAAATTCGCACCAACCAAGTATACCAGTTCTAGCAGTCGATCGTCGCTTGAAGCACGGCGGTTCAGGCACTCTTCCTAGGTATGCCTTTAGCCGATAATTTATAAGCAAATTTTAGGCATAATGAGGCATAATTATGCTGTTATGGCAGTAGTAGTAGTATTGTAGAGTTTGAAGCATTAGTATTATCATCCATTTTTTATTACGTCATGATAGTAGATATATAAATATTTCTATGTATACAC
>NC_091568.1:26835797-26850797 GCF_042767895.1 Penaeus vannamei | reverse complement strand
CCCCATCCAAGTTAACTGTTGGTGGGTTAACCTGGTACAGCTGCTCAAAATACTCAGCCTAACGTTCCTGCACCGCAACAGAATCTGAAACGATCTGACCACTTACTGAGCGAACTGCTGTCACCTGAGAAGAGGTGCTTTCTCAGGGCTTGGTATGCAGGACAAAGGTCATTTACTAAGAAATGGCCTTCTACCTCCTCTGCAAGACTCCTAATAAACTGTTCCTTGTCCCAGGGACCAAGTTCTGCACACATGAGAACGGTGCAATTCCCGATCCCCTGTCAGACAAGCCGCACGACATGCATCTGTGGCTTCCAGTGTCTCCTGCGAGATGGAATTCTGTACTGCTCTCGGGCGTACACCAATCGTATCTTGAGCTGCATCAAGCGTTTCATGCTTAAAGGTATCCCACAGACGAACAGGGTCTGTCAGACTGTCAAGCATTGCGAAACGATCAGAGATTGCCTCAGCAAACCTGCGGGCACACTCCCCCTCCCTCAGCCTGTACAAATGAAACACCCTAGAGTGATCATTTGACCACTAGGGAGTTTTGAAGTGGACCCGGAGGGTAGCCACAACCAATCTATGGTCAGTACCACAGAACTCAGCACTCCTGTACACCTTGCAATTCTGAAGGATCCTCCAATGAGTGCTAACGAGTATGTCGTCGATCTCCTTGGCTGCATTACCCGCATCACTGTACCATGTCCAGCGATGTGGGTCTGGGCACTGGTACCAGGAGCCAGAAATCCTCAATTTCTGGGACCTAGCAAAGTCCCGGAAAAGGAGGCTATTCTCACTACCAGCATCAGCTCCTGAACCATGGGGACCGACAGACATCTCGTAGCCAGCTCGATCACAGCCAGATACCGCACTGAAGTCACCCAGAACAATGCGAATATCTCGCCGGGGACATCTGTCTACCACAGATGTAAGTTTGGCATAGAACATCTCTTTCACGTCAAGTTTACAAACATTGGTAGCGTACACAGCAATAAGAGACATGAAGCCAAAAGATAGCTTCAATCTCAATACCATTATATGCTCATCAACAGGAGTAACCTCTACTACCGAGGGCTGGAGTCTGCTGGAGATGGCAATGGCTACTCCCTGGAGTTGGTGGCCGTCACTGCGGCCCGACCAGTGATAGGTGTAGCCACCTACACAGGTCATGCCGCTGCCAGGCCTCCTCACCTCCGAGAGAGCAGCCACCTCAACTCTCAGCCTCCCCAGTTCCCTCCACAGTAGAGGCAACCGATCATCCTTACACCCTGACTTCCCGCCTGAGGTTCAGCCTCTGGCAGTCGCTCCGGGTGGATGCCACCTCTGCCACCCCCACCGACGCTGCCCCATATAAAAGAGGGTGGCGGGCTGCATGCCCCATCATCCACCTGTGGGGTTCCCGAGGGCTTTCCCCCACAAGCTTCATTCTGGGCTGGCGGCCACCAGAGCGCAGGTGAGACGAGTAGTTCCCGTTCCCAGCCTGCGCTCAAGCAGTCGCCCTCCCAGCAGGGCTCACAGTCCACCTCACTTGCTGGGTGGGAGGGACTTTTCCCCTCCTCCCAGCCTTTCAGTTTATTTGGAATACTGCCGATTGGTTATATCTGGGGGGAGGAGGACTGGCAAGGCCCACCTCCCCTGAGCCTCCCATTAACCCTAGGGGGCTAGGGGGCAGGAGTTGGTACAGGGCCAGGGCGTGTCCACACGCCGGTGGGCCATGACCCTGAACCTCTGGGCCTCCTGCTGCTCCGAGATCCCCCTCAGTTTAGCCTGGAACCGCAAGGTACCCAGTTTATGTATATATATATATATATATATATATATATATATATATATATATATATATATATATATATATATATATATATATATATATATATATATATATATATATATATACACACACACACACACACACACAATAAAAATATTAATAATAAAAAGGAGGAGCATGAGATGAAAAGAGAAAACACTTATATAACCTCAAATTCTAGTTCCTCTTCCTCCTCTTCCTCTTCTCCTTGATCTTCCTCACCTTCCTTCTTCAACACATATTTTGGCCAGAACCATGGTTCCACAGGTTCAGTTAATTCCTGAAATAAAGAAATATGGAAAGAAGTAAATTAAAACTTTAAAAAATTAGTTCACAGCTGTATAAATCTCTACCCCCCAAAAAAAACTTTATAAAAAGATCTTTAATTTTTTTTTATTTACTTGTCTTGTAACCTTATAAATATTGTTTACACAAAAATAAATAGAAAGCCTTACAGCTTTCGAGTCCATCTGATGGCAGATTCGCTGACTCTTCATCAAATCAGAATTGATCAACTTTTCTTGCTGCTGACTGCGCATCCTAGCTCTGAAAATAAAATAAATGTAAAATGGAAACATCTAAAATAGCAGCAGGAATCAAATATGTATAAAAAATCCGTGAGAAATAAAATTGTTACATAACTACATTACTAACAAAATCCCTGATATTTGCTGGAGATGACAATTCATCATAATGTCTAATGCAGTACTCTCATAATGGCAATTTCCTTTCTATAATTTCAATATTTTATCTAACTTCTTTTAACATGAGGGTTAATTCTACCTGCACTGCTGACAAAATTTGTGCTCATTCAATCATATTCAGACTGGGTGAAACACTTGTTCCAGGACAACGGTAATGCACCTGGCAGAATTTCTGAACTGTTTGTATGACCCAAATCAGCAGTAATCACTTGAATAAGTTTAACTGGCTTTTGGAGACTGATGACCCTTCTGTACAAAGATCTGTCACTAAAACTTGTGGAATTCTTGTGGACAAACAGATGGAAGGGCACTCAAGAACAATTGTCCCTCTAGAGAACACTAGTCCAGACGCTCATGCAAAAGGATTCCAGATATGTTTCTGAGATTAAGAAACAGGAAAAGGGATCATCATTAAGATACTGAAACACTGGATCTCCTGCGCCCTCATTCTGGAGCAGAAATGGACTTCATTGAAATACTAGTTCAATGAAGGGGCTCAGAGGGATCTGCACTTCCGTTAGATGTGATGATACCTTGACTTATCAGTATTGCCCTGAAACCATCTGCATCTGACAATCTGCAGCTTTAGTGCTTCCAGAAGAAATTCTGAAAGTTAATAAGTCTAGAAAAGTGATGGTGTGCATTATGAAGCCTATGGTGAGCCCAACTAGAAGTCGTTTCAAAGGTAGCAGCTCTGTGGAGAGTCTTCTGGGGAGTACCCTGAAAAACTATAAAAGTTTCATTAAACAGTTTGATAAGGTAATTTTCCTGCTGGTGCTATATCAGGAAGCCAGACTGTCCTGTGGTCTGAACCTATCAGTGCCCATTTTGACAGTTCAGCCATGGATGGCTTTTGGGCTACTTGTCCAGGGATGCTTAGAATGAAAAAATTCTCAGTTGTGTTTCCTTCTTGTAAGATGCTCAAACAGCAACTGCCTCCAGATCCACTGTAAATCCTGTGATCCTTTTTCTGAGGATCTTGAATTGTAAAGATTAAAAATCATATATTTTTTGCAAAACCACAAACTTCCTGTTGGATCCATAAAGCAAAGTGGCTTCTATTATTCTGGGGGAAAATGCAAAATTCCATGAAAAAGAATGCAATATAATATAATTAGTGCTGTAAGCTTTTTGAGGAATAAAGGCATTAAATCTTACGATAAATGAAATTCATACACTATAATAAGTTTACATCTCATAACTAACCTGAACTGCTCTGGGTCTATTTCTTTCTTATGTTTTTCTTGCTTTTGTCTTTTTATCTCCTGTTGCTTCTTTCTGTGTTCAGAAATCATCTCCTGCCATCCCAGCCCAACTCTGTCTGCCTTCAGCTCCACAGCAACTGGTTCGAGTTTTCCCTGGCCTTAAAAAGTAAAATATCCTTACTCAAAAAGCTTGAAATTTAAAAATGTTGAAAATATGACTTCCCTTGACCTGGTGACATCTTGTATTTGTGATTCTGAAAATTTCTCTCAACTTAATAGCTGTTTAAGCTACCTTTTCTTTATTGGTACATGAATGAAATAGGGTTTAATATCAAGCACATTTTAGGCACAAAGATGAGTGCCACATAAAATAAAAAAGAAAAGTCTATAGATCATAGTAATTATACCCAAATGGCTAGGAATTAGCACTTTCTGTGAATTATGATTGCACATTATATCTTATATACATGTATGAATCTCCCAGAATATGTTGCCTTTCTAATACTATTTCATGTAAAATGATTCATTTCAATTTAGGGTATATCCTGCAAACCTAACATGAACAAATAGCCATATTTCAGTCTCAAATCAATATGATTTACAAGATATGTCTTATTCTTCAGTTTAGAAGGAAAATACATACCTTGCTTTCCAAGACTAGATCCAGGCTTATATCCCATTTTTTGAAGCATTGCAAACCCTTTGTTTGAGGAGTCCAACGCTGTATTAAGCCCTTCTTGCAACCGTTCTTGCTGGACTTGTTTCACAGGTTTGAATCGTTCACGATTTGATTCATTCTTATTCTTTCTTTGTTTCTCAATTTGAGCACTCCTCTTTGATGAGTGTGAAAACAGCAAGCCAGGACGTACATCATTATTACCTACACTAGAAAAAAAAGGTATAAGATAAATAAAAAAAAGAGAGAGGAAAATTATGATCTGTGAAAATATGAACAAGAAAAAACAAGTAAAATGAAAGATATTGATAAAGGTTAAATTATATTTGTTGTACCCTGATTCTTTTTCAGTGAGAGCTTTTTTGCAAGCTAAGGAAATAGGGGAAAAAATGGGTTGTTAAACCTTAATGTATGATCAATAAATTGGTATTATGGTCTACTTTTCCGCTTAAACAAGATATGTCAATTACCCATTAAGAGGTGTTTGCTTGGCTAAACCAGATAAAACTAGATGTATTATGGTTTGACAAGTGCTATGCTAGACCAGATTAGATTAGACTCTAAGGCTAACTGTATCTTTAGGTAATTTTCACAATATCTTCCCATAACTGATCTCCACAATTTTGATATCAATGGATTCCTCTCCCCCTCTTGTACACATATACATAGAAATTAAGCTGTGGAACCCATCCAAACCACCACACTCTTGGCCCCAATAGCAGGGAGGGCATGGAATGTACTAGGGAAACTGTGGGATAACCTAACAATAATATAATAACATAAAATTCATAATACCTCATTTAATTGCTGAATGCAGAGGGCTGTGTCCCCTGCGAGCCCCATCCTTGGAGAGCTACTGCCCCTTCCCCCTGCCCAGGAAAACAAAGAATCTTCTACTAATTCACAGCAGAATAGAGAATGGGGCACTCCTGCATGTCAGTCATACACTCTACCCTCCAATGAACATGGAGGGATTTTTTGTCTTCCTTTCAAGGGTTGTAGGGGGCCGTGAACGCTACATTAGACAATACAGTGAACCCTTGTTTTTCGCGGGGGTTACGTTCCAAAAAGAACCCGTGATAGGCGAAATCCGTGAAGTAGTAACCTTTATTTTTTTAACAATTATTATACAGTGAAATACACTGCAATACATTGAAACCAAAGAACAAAACCTTTTTACAGGCCCAAGCATTTGTTTAACAAATAAAAGTACTGTATAATTGTTTTTTACAAATAACTACTGTACTGAAAAATAATAATTTTAATCATCAATATGAACTGAAGGCTTCATGGGTTTTAGAAAAATTTGCAAACTTAAATTTGGCAGGCTGTTTTACGTACATGTACATATTAAACCATAACGTTATTGACACAGATAGAGAAGAAGCGGAGAGACTGTTTAGCCAGTCAGAATGCAGAACACAATGCACAATGCAAATCCGTGAAGCTGCGAGAACGCGAAAGGTGAACCGCGTTATAGCGAGGGTTCACTGTATAGTGTTATTGTGTATATCATTCATATTTTACCCTGCAATTTCCTAGTACCTTTCATACCCTCTCTTGCTAGCAGGGCCAAGATTGTCGCTAATGGGATGTTTCAACAGCATAATTTCAATATAATTGAACTGTAGACAGTGAAAGGAATCCATTGATATCAAAATCGTCACAAATGGTTATATGAAGGTATACTGAAAAATAACCTATATCTATAATTAATTTTATACTGGAAAATAGAGAAAATGATATGAACCTGAAAGAAAGGAAAATTTTACAATGCAAAATATTTCACTACTGATTCAATATTTCATTTAACTATTGATGAAGGTATATTACATAAAAAATCATAAGTCAGTACTGATTTACATAAAGGTCTTCAAGAAAAAGGAAAAAAAGAAAAGAAAGAAAGAAAGAAAGAAAGAAAAAAAAACTGACATAATGAACGCATAAAACACATGTACAAAATGAAATCTGCAGTCTCATAGTTAATGCAAGCACTTATATCAAAATCTTAGCATCTAAACATTGCTTCCACTCTTTATGTTCATGCAATAGTCATTAATCCTACACAATAAATATCTTAACAGGATGAAAATTGTAAACTCTGTTATGACTTAACATCAAATAAAGTCCAAAGAGTCATATTAATTACTGTGTGGTAACTCCTGGGACTGTCCGGTGTTAATGAATCTACTGCCTGATAGCAATAAATGCATTATCTATCTTTTTTTTCTTTAAAATTTCATGTTATCAAGATAATCTATTATCATATGTTAGTTATGAGACTTTCCCATCACTCTTTCAAAGCTGATCTGAACTATAAGAATAACATGATTACATAAGAACATAAAAGACAAAAACTGGAAAATAATGCGTTTATAGCTAAGGCTCTAAATTCCTTTCACATTATCAAGTTCCAGTGCCGCAAACAAAACATGGTGACCGGATACCTGATGCAGTATAGCCATAAACTGGCAGGTTAAAATGTCATCTAATCGACCATGAAATGACCTGAAAATACATATAAGGACGGATTATCATGAAAACATGAAATTTATGTGAAAGAAAAAAGACAAATCATGCATTTATAGATACTGGGTAGTGAATTTCTTAGCACCAGGCAGTACCTGGTGGTACCGGGCAGCAATTAGTATGGTTAATTTTTGTAATACGTCTCCATATTAGATACCAACAATTTTGGTACTGTTAGATTCCTCTCACTGTCTACAATGCAAATATATAGGTTTTATTGTGTGGAAGCCCTGCCAACCCCCACATTCTTGGCCCCTAAAGTGAGGGCATGAAAGATGTGATGGAAAATCTGGGTATAATATAAATAATATAATATATGTTTAATGCATTAAAAAACCCTCACCCAGGAAATCAAAGAACCCTCCATGCATTCACGTAAGGAGAAAGTGTATGACCGCCATGTGGGAGCAGTATTGACAAGTCTGTCCAATGCTCTCTCCTGCTATGAATACATGGAGGATTTTTTGTTTTCCTGGGCAGAGGGTTAGTGAGTGGCACTCCCCCATGGGGGGGTTGCAGGGAGAGACTGTTAGTGCTCCCTACATTAGACAAATTTGTGACTGATTCTGTGTATATTTACATTTCAATCCACAATTTCCTTGGTAGCTTTCATGCCCTCCCCTGCTATTGGGGCCAAGAATGTAGGGGTTTTGGGGCTTTCCGTAAAACAATTTTGGTTATTTTACCGTTAATTACAAGCAGCACTTCCCAGACAATATTTATATCAACAGACTTATTCATGTGTCGAGAACGAATCTGATGACCATTTCTGTAGCAATCACAGCTGGCACTCTGGATGTATATCAGAGAAATTATAGGGTAAATCAAGCTGACATAAGAATAGAGAGAGAGAAAAAAAGCATAAAACCAGCACAAGAAAAACGCTTCAAATTAACTAATAAAACTATATGGACATGTCCGCCACCTTTGAAAGTCTACAGATTGAGGGACTAACTTAAATAAAAAAAAATACAGGAATCCAACCCACCTTTTGGTAAATTCTTCAGGAATTCACTCTACCCAATTTTTCCCCCAACACCCCCCAGGAAATATTCCTGTACAGCAAGATAGAGCTGCATACATACCTCAAAGAATAAACCAAACACCTGTATATCTCAAGACACCAAACTTTCCTTTGCTTCAGACTTTTTTCTGGATGGCTTGGTTTCTAAGCACTTTTTACAGCAATTTAGGGCAATTTCCAGGGTCACATATCAAACTGTGATAGTTGCTAAGGTCTATTTCTTCTGCCAAGCCACTATAGGGTTTTACAAAGGACCTAGAATCGATGCAACGCTGAAAACGAAACATTCCTCACCAACTTTTTGTCAAGGAATGGCAGTTGCTAGTCTTAAAAGATAGCACAAATGCACATCAAGTTTTTGTAAGGAATAGCGTAAAACTATCAAAACAGATAAATAAAGTTGACTAAAAGTAAAAGAAGGCATAAAATACATAAATTAGGAAAATCAGGTGTGGAAATCTACAAAATTATTGTCTTCACAAGCATATAGTAATACATGAGCTACTTGAAAGACCACAGGAATGAGTTAAGCAGTAGTAAATTAAACATTCATGTTGTAAATAAGGCTTGCAAAGATGGGTTGATCTCTCTTGTCTGTCATGTATCTCTTTTATTTTTGATTTGCGCACCTTATCCCATAGACGAAAAGTATCTTAGTTTGTATCAACGTAATCATTCTATACAATTCCAAAGACCATTTCATCAGAATATATGTGATGGAGGACAGATAGCCTTTGCTGGAGCTCAAGGTGTGTTATGGGATTTCTTGATGCTGTCCTGTTGCACGTAATTATCTTAATCTTCTTTATCCTGTATAAAGCTGTTGTTTATATTTCTTCATACCTCTTCTAATTCCGATGCAATAACCTCAATTAAATTTCTTTTAATTTTCAGAAATAATCCACATGACCAAACATTATGAAAAACCTTCATATATCTGTAATAATAACATAACATTAGGTGTTACAACTACCATATTACACCTAATCATAAGCAACATACCACTGCGCCAGAAAATCCTCTGACATATAGTCGATTTCCTCTTCACTATCTGCCATGATGGACTTTGTGTTAAAATAATTACTTGTTAACTTCTTCGGCCGCCTCTCTGTTTATAAACAATACGTCCGAATCCATGGAAATGACTTTGTCTTCATTCGCATTTAATTCTGAGGGGTGTCATGTGTTTCGAATCTATTTTGGATATCACATACCTTTTATTTTGGTAATTTTTAGTCCTGGAATTTGTGCTACGGATTCCGCTTACTAAGCCGCCGATAAGTGATTCCAAGGAGTAAAACAAACAACTTACGCATGATTGCATTCGCTAAATTAACAAGTAGTTATTTGTTAACGCAGTAACATCCTACTACAGTCTGCAAGATGGGACAATGCTTATTAGGGTAAACAATTAAGTATAACTTTTATAGGCCGTCCATGTGGCACTCTACCCTCGTTCTCTCTGTTTTCTGTTTATCTGTCTATATGAACACATATACGTATATATATATATATATATATATATATATATATATATATATATATATATATATATATATATATATATATATGTGTGTGTGTGTGTGTGTGTGTGTGTGTGTGTGTGTGTGTGTGTGTGTGTATGTGTGTGTGTGTGTGTGTGTGTGTGTGTGTGTGTGTGTGTGTGTGTGTGTGTGTGTGTGTGTGTGTGTGTGTGTGTGTGTGTGTGTGTGTGTGTGTGTGTGTGTGTGTGTGTGTGTGTGTGTGTGTGTGTGTGTGTGTGTGTGTGTGTGTACGAGTTAAACGTATACACGCAACATACGTATATGAACATAGCATGTATAAACCATACATATCAAAACACAAACACAAAGTTTATTTACAGCTTCATATAATCATTCTATGTATACAAAATATAGCAAAGCGTCGATATAAAACGAATGGTAAGAAGTGAGAGAAACGCGTCGACAGTCAGTTGGAACGCGTAAGAAGAGGGTGATGACAAATTTGATTTTCCTCTGTCAGTTACTGCTGTAATGAGCGTGTCCTTTTTAATAGCATATCTATTTTCCTCTCAGGTATTCCGGAGGTGTTTATGGTAAGTTAAGAAAGTACTTGTTAGAGGACAATGTTTTTTTTTGCAAAAGTAGAAGGAAAAATGTTGATAGCGTAATGATTCATTGTATTTCATATTAGTTCATGATCATTGTCATTCACAAAGTAGATGTGATATATCTTTACGTGATGTTTTGTTTGTCAACTATCTGTTGATGGGAAAACATGGAATTTTATTTCTAATTAAGTTGAAACAGGAAATAGTGAAAGGCAACTATAATTGTAATCCTTTAGTTTAACAATCTGATATTAATCGGACTTTTCTCGGTCTTACCTCGAGGAAACTCACCAAAAGTCTTAACTTATTGATTTGTCAAATGTTTTATGTATATATCAGCTTATTTTCGTATGCGTATGTATATAGGCCTATAGATATTTATTATTATTGTCTATATTTTGCCATGAATCGATTTAACAAGAAGCTGCGTGTACTAGATTTTTTTTTTTTAATATAGACTAGAATAAACCACTTGTAGTTGATATATATATATATATATATATATATATATATATATATATATATATATATATATATATATATATATATTCTGCAATATAGGCTTATTCAAGATGATTCGTGAATTATTTACTTTACTTTTTTTAGCATTTCGAAAGTCAGAGCTTGATAAATTGTTGAAATGATTGTTGAAGTTGAAATATAATTAAAATGTTACGTTTTAGTCATTTCCAATTTTTTCTCATGTTGGGTGGGGGAAAATATAGGAGAACTAGATATTCTAGAGGTATTTTTTTAAGTTACGACCGGGCCTATATAGGTATAACTTAGTTTTTAAAAATAAAATAATTGTAGCGCTTTGGAAGGGGAAGGCAAACTAGACCTTGAGGGGGCCAAACATAGCCCCCCAAAATGGCGCCCCTGTGTTGAGGAAATAACTAAATTAGAGGGGGTTCTTGACTTCCGACGGAGATCCGTTCCTAAGATGGCGTCGTAACCCAAATTTTGACATAAGTCGGAATACACCTAAATACAGTTCATGTACGTACATTAGCACCGAAGACACTCACATATGCTAATGCAATATGTATACATGTATTAAAGTCAGAAGCTAAAACATAACAAGACACTTCTATGACACATGAAAACAACTAGGGCTAAAGGAACACATGGAAGACAAACTGTAAATACTGTATATGATTTCTAGCGTCATGTCCACGAAACGTTGTAAGTCGAGACCGTCGTAAACCGAGGCCCCATTCTAGATGTATATTTGTGAAAATTTAGTGATATAAAAAGTGAATGAGACGGTGTGTGTGTGTGTGTGTGTGTGTGTGTGTGTGTGTGTGTGTGTGTGTGTGTGTGTGTGTGTGTGTGTGTGTGTGTGTGTGTGTGTGTGTGTGTGTGTGTGTGAAATATCTTTTCACTTGAATAGGTTGATTTTCATATTTGTGTCTGTGGTTCATTTCGAGATTAATCTTTTAATGCACTATGTCGTGGGGAATGGTTTATAATATAACGGTAATGTTCTCACTTGTGTTTATTTGGTAGTCGTTATGTATTATTATTATTGTTATCATTACTATTATCATCATTATTATTGTTATTGATATTGGTATTTTTATTGATAATAAAGATATTATCATTACTGATAATAACGATATTATTATTATTGTCATTATCATCATCATTATCATTATCATTATCATTGTTGTTTTTGTTGTAACCTTTTCGTTTATATTACAATAACTTTATTATCAACATCTTTGCTATAATAAAAATTATTTTCATCATTAGTAGCATCAATAACATAATTATTATCACAAGGGTTACTGTAATATTAACGGTTATTGTTACTATTATCATTATTGTTATTGTTGTTGTTATTGTTGTTATTATGAGTTATTATTATTGGTATCATTATTGTTATTATTATTATTATTTATTATTATTATTATTATTATTATTATTATTATTATTATTATTATTATTATTATTATTATTATTATTAGTTATTATTATTGTCATTATCAGTTATTATTATTATTATTATTATTATTATTATTATTATTATTATTATTATTATTATTATTATTATTTGTAATTATTGTTATTATTATCATTATTATTATTGTTGTTGTTGTTATTATTATTATTATTATTATCATTATCATTATCATTATTATTATTTTATTCTATTATTATCACTACTACATGTTATTATCACTGTTACTTTGTTGTTGCTTTACGTTTGATGTTGCTCTTTATGGTGCAGTTTTGATGGTGAGTATTACAGTTGCCATCAACATCACGTGACTCAACATTCAAAGGAACTGACTTTCAGAATGGAGAATCCGAAGCCAAGCCACGCCCTTGTCAAGCAGGAGCGAAAACCAAGCCAGGCCGATACGAAGTCAAACTCGAATTGCGTACCTCATAACCCGGCTGGTCACGTGACCCCGCCTCACTCCATGCTGACTTCTGACCTCGCGGATAAGATGTTGCAAAGTGTGGGGAAAAATGGCAAGTTTTTGTTTATTGTTTTGTGGAGTGTGTTTATGTTTAATTGCTTATGAGCCTGTATGCCTTTTATGATTTTGCGTTACTGTTGTTTTGATTGGTATGGTGATATTACGAAGTTGTTTGAAATTTTGGTAGTATTTTCATTTTCATCGTGAAAAAGTGTGTGCGTGTGCGTGCGAGCGTGCGTGTATTTTTGTGTGTGTATTTGTATTGTGCCACTATATGTACAACATATATTAAGTAGGCCTATTATATATTTACGTATCACCTCATCTAGTGCATACAAAACACTGAGCGAAATTAAAAGTAAATTTAACCGTATTTCTTTCAGTCTTACCTGATTTACACTGAATATTCTCTCCTCCTTCCATCCTTCCCTAGTGAGTGATTTGATTTTGATTCTGATTCTGATTCTGATTCTGATTCCTAGGGAGTCCGAGTAAAGCGGGATCGGCGACGACAGACGACTTGGCCGCGAAACTCGACCATCTCCACATCAAGCAGCGGCGCCCTTGGTACCTCTCGCTGCTGGAGACGCCGCCGGTGTCTGGGTGAGTCCTCGAAGGATTTGCGAGTGTTTGACTCCTGTGCGTGTGTTGTTTCTAAGGGGTTGTCTCAAATCGGTGTGATATGTGTCACACGGTGTTGCTGCTTATTTATTTATTTATTCATTTATTATTATTTATTGTGTGTGTGTATGTGTATGTGTGTGTGTGTGTGTGTGTGTGTGTGTGTGTGTGTGTGTGTGTGCGTGCGTGCGTGCGTGCGTGTTACGCATCAGCGACCCGTTTGCTTTAATTGAAATAGTATGATAATAATAGAAACACCATTTGGAACAGTAGTAATTAAGCTGCAGTTATTGTTGGATATGTTCTTATGGTTAAATCCAGGAAGTCGACAATTGTATCAATGAGATATTTAAACCTGAAAAAACAAGTAAAACGAGAAACAACCCATCGCCCCCCCCCCTCCCCCAGCTCGCTCCCCCCGACGTCGACAGAGCGCGAGAGAGACCGGCGAATGCGCGTGCGCGGCGGCGGCGACGACTTCCGCCTCCGCCTCAGGAGTGACGTCACGCCGCCTGAGCACGACTACGGCGCCCGCGAGCGCGACCCGTGGAGCCGCGTCTACGAGGGCCAGCGCTCGTTCTCGCGGCAGAGGTCGCCCTTGAGGGAGGGTGGGTATGGCAGGATATTTTGAGATATTTTGTCCATACTTTTATTTGTTGTTGTTGTTGGTGGTGGTAGTGGTGGTGTGTGTGTGTATGTGTGTGTGTGTGTGTGTGTGTGTGTGTGTATGTGTGTGTGTGTGTGTGTATGTGTGTGTGTGTGTGTGTGTGTGTGCGCACGTAATTTTCAGCTTATTAAAAAAAAAAAAAAAAAAATTCACATTGCAGAAGAGCTGACGCCGGAGATGGAGCGCCTGAAGGAGGTGATGGGCTTCACGTCCTTCTTCTCCCCGAAAGGTAAACGGCTCCTCGTTTGTCCCGGAAAAGTCCTTCGCTGCGCTGACCTTTGGGATGTGTTTGGGGGTTTAAGGGGCCTTTTTGGAAGCTTTATTCCTTGGTTTGCTTTTGGGTCTTCCTCCTCCATCTACCGCGTGTGACTCAGGGTTTGACTTTATTTGCAATTGGATAAGAGGGCTTGAGATTATTATAATGTGCTTACACAACTGAACACACGTACACGCACACATGCACGTATACACTTACGCACACAGATACACACTGACACACAGATACACACAGACACACAGATACACACTGACACACAGATACACACAGACACACAGATACACACAGACACACAGATACTCACCCAGATACACACACATATAGCCACACACATACACATAGACACACGCATATAAGCATTCGTATACAGTACATATATCCTTATATACACCTATACTCATACTTATAAATGCACATATACACACGCATATACACATGCTTATAGGCACAGACACACCTGCACACGCACTCGCACCCGCACTCGCACCCACACCCACGCACACGCACAGAGACACGCACAGAGACACGCACACACGCGCACACACATACACACACACACACACACACACACACACACACATACACACACACATACACACACACATACACACACACACACACACACACACACACACACACACACACACACACACACACACACACACACACACACACACACACACACACACACATACACACACACACACACACACACACACACACACACACACACACATACACATACACATACACACACACACACACACACACACACACACACACACACACACACACACACACACACACACACACACACACACACACACACACACACACACATGCGCACACACACACACACACACACACACACACACACACACACACACACACACACACACACACACACACACACACACACACACACACACACATACACACACACACACACACGCGTACACGCAT
>NC_091568.1:26833141-26835297 GCF_042767895.1 Penaeus vannamei | reverse complement strand
TTCCCCTTCTTCTGCCGCAGCCCTCGCGCTCGCCCTCTGCTTCGGCGAGAAATACCTGTGCTTCCCCCTCAGAAGTGGCTGACCCGAGGAACCTGTGGCAGGGACGAGGGTCAAGAGGATGCATTTGAAAGTTGCTTTCGGCTTCTGTGGCGCGCGATTCATTTCCGAATTCCTTTCCCTCAAAATCATCCGCATCATTTACCCTTGTGTCATTATGGCCCTCTTCCTGGCACGGCCTGACCTCGACCAGGCGAACGTTGGCCAGAGGGTTGGGCTTCAAGTGCCACTCGACCGGCTGGTAGAGAGCGGCGCCCACGAGGGCATGCAGCAGGATCGCCGACCACAGCAGGAGGGCGCCCCGGTGGCCGTAGGTGTTGGCGAGGAACCTGACGAGGGGCGGCATCACCATGAAGCCCAGCGAGGCGCCCAGCATCGAGAGGGCGTTGGCGGCCACCCTCCTTCGGCGGAAGTACATCTGGCCCAGGATGAAGCCTTGAGGGTTCGCTATGCCGCGGCCCAAGCCTGGAACGACGAGTCACGGAGTTTGTGCACGAAATCACCAAGGACTTACTTATACCTAAACATCCAGATATATTACATAACTTTAAAGCTTCCGTGTCTTGCTACATTAGAAATATACCCGGAGAAAACCCTCTGAAATCAGTGCAACGATCAAGCCTAATTCACTCCTAGCTCTCTAGTTTTCTTGGCCTGCAGGAAAAAAGAAACGACTCATGTCAAACAAGCCCTCCTACGCGCCCTTCACAAACATGCCTCTTACCTCCAACAACTCCAAAACAGACGTACAACCAAATCAGGTTGTCCCAGAAGGCGCAGAGAAACACCCCCGCGGCCATTGTACAAACGCCAAAAACGCTTAGTCGACGGTGGCCGTGGTAGCGGCTGAGGCTGGTGGCCAGAGGACCTGTTAGTACAATAATCTTTCTAATGGACCAATAAAGATTTTTTCTTTAAATAGGGGAATAAAGTTGAAGCAGGATTTAGAGTAAAAAATAGCTGAAAATACTGTCAACACAGCAGTAAGTTTTTTTTTCCTTTTTTGTGTGTGTATTTACAAAGCCAATACAGTGTTTTAGTGTAGATACACTCTACAGTATACTTAGAGCAGCTGGCGTGTACTCACCGATGAGACATGAGAGGCCATACAAGAGGCCGGGGATGGGCGCCACCTGGGAGTTCGTGTATCCTGCCGACACGAGGCGGACATACACGAGGCCGAAACACGTGGAGAGCGTCGGTAGCACGAACTATGGCAGGGATACGGAGGTTAAAAATCTATATGCAATTGCGTAATTTTTTTTCTCACATTCGGGTATGTAAAAAGAAAGGAAAAAAAGGAAGAAAAATATATAGATGGGTAAATGGATTTATGTTTACAGAGTGCGTCACCGAAATAGAGAAAATTCCTGCAAGTACTTTTACCCACCTGCATGATCCCACAAGCGAGAACAATAAGCCAACCCCAGCCACCGTCCGGAGGCACCAGCTCTTCGACAGGTGGTTCTCCATGTTCGAGTGTGCTCTCAGAACCTCCTTCCTCAGCACCAGACTCCCCGCGAGCAGTACCTGAGGAGGATCCATATCGAACTTCAGTACGCGGTTGACGAAAACGTATGCAAACAATACGTTTTTCCCGCTGAGGTATACTTCACACATGCAATGATTTAGCAATCGCACGTACGACACTCGTTCAATACTGACTTGATATTCGTATTTCGACCTTTTACCACGACAATGCTGTCGCTATTAAACCAGTTTATAAAGTATACAAAAAAAATAAAAAAAAACTGCACAAACTCATACGAACACATCTTTCAGTGACGTTGTTTTCTACCACAATAAACTAATCACGAGTATGGACTGAAATATTATATAGTGACCCCATAAAAAGGATACCATGTTCTATTCCCACATCTGCAGTCCAGCCTCAGCAGATGTGTTCTCTGGCGTATCTTTGCCGGTTGGGCTTTTATTTAATCTTGTTTTAATTCGTCTGAACTAAATCACACAATGGCTGTAGTCTTCTTCATATCGATTCTTGGGTTTAAAAGATTAAATTTCATCCTCTGCCTTGACTCTACTTTGACACCTTATATGGTACTCATCAACGACTCATCTCAAGGGGGGGTTGCATA
>NC_091568.1:26825641-26828141 GCF_042767895.1 Penaeus vannamei | reverse complement strand
TTTATTACTATTATTATTATTATTATTATTATTATTATTATTATTATTATTATTATTATTATTATTATTATGCTGTTGTCGTTGTTATCACAGTCATCATCATCATTACTGCCCTTACCATCATGTTATTATATAGTCTTTCCTACTTATTAAGACCTTCCCAGTTATCTGTTTTATTCCTATTTTTTTAAAAATCTCAGGGGAGCCCACAGCACCCCAGATATTGTGCTCCCTTGGCTTGCCAACCTGATGCCCCTGGGTGACCGACCCCCAAAGATGGTTACCTACCTGGATTCCATATCTGACATTGATATTCGAGCCTTGGAATTGCCTGTTTCTATTGAGTTAACATATATTCTGGATCTCTTGGTCTAAAATTCCTCATCATCTTCTAGTTGCCTGTACAATATGGTGACAATATGGCCTGGGCCTTTTATAACTATTTTTAATTTTATATCATGTCTACATTTAGCCACACTAAAGTTTATTCAATACTGCAATCTGATAAGTTTAGACATTTCCTTTAAGTTGGCTAAGAAAGTGGTATTTTTTAAGAGACCACCTTCTCTTGCATCTGCCATTGGCATGAGTAGGAATAATTTGCCTTTTTGTTATAGTTTCCTCTGCTGTTTTTTTTTTCTAATAGCTGGTTGCTTGTACGCATTTTAGATAAATGCCACAGAGTTTTGGTTTTTATATTCTGGGAGCATAATTCTTTACAATCATGAACTTCAGCAAATAATTTGATAATTGGTAGGCCTTTAGCTTCTGTTAGTGCTTCTAGTGATTCACCTCTCATTTTCCAGTTAATCTGGTTGAGGGTGTTAGTAATGTTCCTTGCTTTTGTTACTTGAAATTCACTGTATATCCTTTGCATTTATTCAATGTGGTTCTACTGATGTTATGGTCAAACTGTACAGTAAAGTTTACCATGTTGCTTATATCCAGCCTTAATATTGTATGTGGCTTAAATTTTTAATTGATTATTTGTAATGGGAATGTACAGTAATTCATTAAAATCTATTTAATATATTTCAATTAATACCTATTCCAAAATCACATGGCATACCTGCAAATGGTGTTTGTGAATTCCGTGCTAAATTTAGCTGGATATTGAAGTATACAGCACATGTTAATTCTATATATGCATAGATATATGAAAAGTGTCCTATATGACACATAATTACATTTGAAACTATTTTTTAAGAAAAAAAAGGCCCATTTCAGTGATAAAAAGGCATTAGTATCTTCAACATGAATGTTCTTATTGTTGCTCCCTCTCTTTATACTTTCTCCATAAAAGTACATTACTTTATTAATTATTAATCATTATTTGCCTAAAGAAATTTATACTGGGATGAATATTTCACTGCTTCCACAAAACATCATTAGGTGCATTACCTGCAAGCATATAATAATGATGTTGAGCATGAAAAGGTGCTGTAGTTCTCAAGGTTATACACTGTCATGGAAAAGGTCTTCTTGTGTTTGTTTCTTTAAGGAGCATTCTGTACAGTTAAGAAAGCATAACAGTATGCCGAGTCACAATTTATTTAAAAAATCAATATCATTAGAAAATCCAGCACAATAATCTAAAAATTAATATGATGCTTTTCTTAGGGATATCTTAAAAGGTTAAGGTAAATAAATAAATTGTAAAAACTAATAAAAAGAAACATCTAAGATCAAGTTTGTATTTCAATATCTTCCAAAACTTAGACAATAGCAAAACATAAAAAACAAACAGAAACAAAGGGAGAAAAAAGTGCATAGGAATTAAATTTTAACATCACAAATAATTGCAATTATGACTAGAATGTATCAATTTGTTTTGCATAACAAAATCAGATTACATGTAATACAACACCAAAAATCTCATATTAAACCCCCAAATATCAAAATAGAGTAATAATGATTACATACACATAAAACGAATATCAAACACATTTCTAAAAGAAAGAAAGAAAAATTCTCATAAGCCAAGAGATTTTCTCTGCTGGCAGTGAAAAAACAAAAAAACAAATTTCCTCACTGCAAACAAGAGCTTTTCATAAATGGAAGTACAGGTATTCCTCTTTTCTTTGCATATATATTTTTTATTAACAATCTTGCATTTCTGGCATTCACTGTTTAGCAATAGCCATCATCCCATACAAAAATATATAAACACCCAAGAGCAATTTACATCAGCTCACATAACAGTAAGAAAATATATTTGATAAAGATTTGTCAAACATAAAAAGTTTACTCTCAAAAAATGTAGAATAACCTTTCTCTCACATCCGACAGGCAACAAATAGGAGAGAAAATTCCTCCGACTTTTATCTAAGGGATTCTAAGAAATATCCTGTGCTACATTTACAAGCTAAATGATAATAGCATATGTGGTTATAGAATTAACTTTAATTCAATCATTATTTTCTTTGTAATAATTATTCACTTAGATCAAACTGCTGGAATGTAGTGAAGATAAGTTCCTAAAAGTAAAACAGGTTTCAGT
>NC_091568.1:26813141-26818141 GCF_042767895.1 Penaeus vannamei | reverse complement strand
CCATGCCGTGACAGCCTATTTAGTGGCGTCTATGCCTTGAGTTTCATCAGCAGGGGGTAGGAACATAAAATGTTAAACTTGAAAATATTAGTATCTTATTTTCCTTGTTTTGATCATAATGGTATATGACAATAGTAATTAGATAATATATCAGGAATAATACATGTGAGTAGCACCTGTAATATCAATCGTCTGACAATGCCTCATACTTGTCTCCTCCCATGTTGTCACGATTCAGCTAACGTTTTAAAAAAGCGATTAAGATGGCCTATTGATTAGTGATGAAGTATTATACCATACCATAAATTACCTGTAAATTTATAGTCTCTCAATTTTTGATTTGCCACACATATCTAAAAGAAGTTGGTAAATCAGGGATTCCAACAGTTTTGTATCATTAACAACTATATTTCAACAATTGTTGTTAGTGTCAGAATGTTTAGCATGATTTTCTAACAATTTTTTTCTGTGCAACTGTACACATATACAAACATACATATATACTAAGATATTTACACACATACAAGTGCACGTATGCACACACACACATGTATACATACTGACCCTAACAAGCAGGAGAAAAAAATTAAAAGCAAAACAACAATAAGAATGAGAAAAAGAAATGCACACAATCTTCACCATTACCCGGACATGGTAATCCAGCTTCCAGTCCACATCAACAATGTGAGGAGGATAAGTGCCAACTGATGCAAGTTTTGACCGTATTCTCTCTCTGCAAGAATCCAGTTCTTTGACTGTTTCTGAGATACGTTCTGGAGATGACAAAAAAAAAAGTTTGGGTTTAATGCACTGCAATCATGAATGCAAAGTAAAGGTGCTGTCACACTAGCACTTTTTCTGTAAATTTTTAAACAATTTTCTGGAAACATGTCCAAAATTGAGCGAATTGTCGATTTTCCAGTCAGACGATAATGATCATTTCCGTCTGAAAACCTTTCCGTCAACTTTTTCAGCCAGGCATACTCAAATCAAGAGATATTCGAGAATGTTTGTACTAACTTCAATAACATTGTCAAAAAATTGATGGAAAGGTACTAGTGTGACAGCAAGACACAAAGAAATATGATACATACTACAGATCACAGTATATGAAATGAAATATTTCTCACAATAGAAAATCAAATTTGATACTCATTTTTACAGGAAAAAGTGTGTAAAATATGGAGAAAATATGGGTAATAATGATATTCTACCTGCTGGCCAATTGAAGTCCTCCAGGGTTGAGGTGACGATCGTTCCATCCTGATTTGATTTCACAGCCTCAATGAAAAGAGTTGCTAAGGCAGCATGACTTCTGGCAATTGTACCTGAAATAGAATAAAGTGTGAATTTGTTTCCAATTCCATCATCTCAAATCAATTTTAAATCATAATTTTACTACAAAAATTACTAAATCTCCTTATGTGTTATTATGTTTGATAACAGACAGTTTTAAAAAATATTTGGCACTGAATCTGATAACTATGTAAGCAGTAATCACAAAATAAATTTGGTAATTTAGGAAAACATCCTAACAAACATAAAAAACACTTGCAAAATCTACGCAAATGCACATCATCTACCTTTGGACCCATGTGTTTTTTATACAATATATAATACTTAAACTCCAATTCCTACCCCTATCATAGAAGTATTTACTGTTCCCCTACTATTGTTACAGTCTATTCCTGATTACTCCCTGATCCCTAAGACTTTACCTTTATTGGTCTGAACGAAAGGGTAAGTTTTGGCATCAGAACTCTCTCAAATATAGATAGAACCAGCAGTGTTTACCACAACTTTTGTATTGTAATTTATCATTAATAAGATATGCAAAACACAAATGTTAAATGGTTAACCCCATGTCGCTGGGCATGGCATGTACGCACATGGCATGCTCCAATGTGTGTGTTGAATTTAGTAATTATTTTTACATACAGATGGCTCCACAAGTACTGTCACCAATGAGCCAATTACGCACACTACCTGTCTCACCTGTTTACCATTTTCCTTGATTTTCAATACAATTTTCTAGTATTTAATAGTGTTGTCAGTAATGTCAGTAACAATATAGTACTTAAAATGTTTATAACAAAAATAACTGTATCAATATTGATAGCATTAGTAAAAAAATGGCATTTTCCTGCTTATCTATGTGCAGAAACATTTAACCAAGCATTGCCAAAGGGAACGCACCATTTCCACGTCAAAGTTGGGTTAATATCACAATCAAAGTATAATTCTTTTATGTGTAAGATTCAAGCTCTTTCACCACGGGCATGTTTCACAGAAATATTAAACTTATATTGAAAATAAATTGATCTAGTAAAAATTCTTAAGCCATTAGATATAAGTGATATTGCTATTTTGTCATGAAAAAATTTGCTTGAGGGGAGGCTGACTGGAATGTTCTGTTGGGTGATGGAAACATCTCACCATGAGTGTACAAAACACCTGGAGTGAGACTGACTCAGCAGGCCTTCAAGAAGAGCCTCAGTTATGGTCTGCTGCAGGATTTCCACTGGTCCATGAGGAAATTTACCAGCGCTCAACCATGCCCATGATGAGGGGAATATTCAGGAAGGACACAAAGTCCACCTGCATATCAAAATGCATAAACACAAGCTAACACATACAGGTGCACACATGCCCATACCCTAAAAGAACACACTGATTCCTCTGTCAGCAGATCATTGACCTCATGGGATCAGGTGTTATTCTGATAGACAGCTTTGATAATAAGGCAAAGCTGATGTCCTGGGGCTGTGACATGAGTAGTTGTTATACTGAATTAGCTGTTCCAACATTTACTTGAACATTTCAAAAATGCATAAGCTAAGGAGCATCACATGTATTCCACAAACTTATTTCTAAGACAGTGGATATAGTGCTGTGAACCGGTGACATTTGGAAAACACATGTTCTGCCATGAAGCACTCTGATTGGCCAATGGCCATGACATCATATACAGGTGGCAGTACATGCAGTTACTGTGTATGGCAATGCTGTAGGACTGACTATTTTACCATTTTTAACTGCAAACACGTCAGTTATTTAACCGGATACAGAATGGGTTTAAGTTATTTAACCGATCACTGTGACGTAATAGCTGCTATCTCAAGTGCTATATACAAGGAGTGCCACATACAGTTACTGTGCACTCCTAACTTCAGCTCAGCTCAGCTCAGCTCACCTACCCTAAACAAACAAACAAACATACCATAACCTAACCAACCCCAACCCAACCTAACCTAAACAAAACAAACAAAACCTACCCTAAACAATAATTGATTTTATGCTCCAACTCCAATTGCTGGTAATTTTCTAGAAAACATCCGACAAACAGACCACAACAATTTCAGTATCGTTGGATTTCATTCACCATCTAAAATCCAAATATGTAGGCTTTATTGCACAGAAGCCACCCCCCAACCCCACACTCTTGCCCCCAATACCAGGAAAGGGTATGACTGATACCAAGGAAATTGTGGGGTAAAATGTAAGCGATATACACAGAATCAGTCACTATATTGTCTAATACAGGGAACTGTACCCCCTGTTGGGCTGTTGCCCAACCCCACCCTAGAAAACGAAGAATCCTCGACATATGAGCAGAAGAACCATCCAGTTGTCATTCCTGCCGTGAATATGCGAAGGATCCTTTGTTTTCCCGGGCGGGGGTCGGGGGGTGGCAGCCTCCTTTATTAGACAATATAGTGCCAATATCCCTGGTAACTTTCATGCACTAGCCAACTATCAGGAGCCAAGAATGTGGAGGGTTGGAGGGGGTTCCACACAATAATTTCAATATATCTGGAAACTAGACAGTGAAAGGAATCCAATGATACCAAAATCATCACAATCCATTTGGCAGACATATTCTAGAAATTACCCAAAGGTTTTATGGCAGCTTCAAGCTCAAGAAAGTAAAAAAATTCATTGCCAATTTTCAATAACATTGTTCTCTCCATGATTCCATGATTCAAACTGATCCAGATGTTCCTGCTTTTGTATTACAACCAATAATAGTGAGCCTGATGTTGCACATACTCAGACTTACCAGCCAATCATAGCGCACCATGGTAAAATAAGTGTTTCTCAAATATAGCTGGTTCATGGTTATATGTAGACTGCATATTTCTAATGTCACTATGCCATCTTACAAGGTACAATGTATGCACCAATACCATAAAATGGCTGGAAAATTTATGCATTATATATACATCATTGGGTCAGTTTAATGGCGAAAAGGCTCAATGGTGTTTATATATACCACAAAGGCTGGCAAAGAGGTAACAGAATTTTTCTGAAAAAATTCTACCGGCAGTCATAAATTACTTGATACCCTAACACCAATTTTCCATGTCTTGGCCCTTTCTAATAGTGCCAAACGTCTACAACAAAAAATAATATAAGCATGATTAAGTATATATACAAAACCAGATAACAATTATGAAAAATATCCGCACCATCACAAGCTCCACTTCCAGTAGATGTTACAGGCACCTTCCCAGAGTTAATTAAATCATCAGTGGCTTTCTGGAGGACTTTCTTGAATTCAGCCTGACCAAAATTCGTGGAATTTCCCAAAAGTCGCAGAGCAGAAGAGATTTCTAGGGATAAATCCATGTCGATTTTCGTCTGAACCGATTTTGGTTTCCAAAGTAGGCGTACAAGCCGTTCGAATCCGTTAACTTCTTTATGTTAGATGTCGTTCAGTTATAGTGTATATGCATGTGCAATGCTGGAATAAGGGGTGTCTATTATCAGATAATGACACTCGTTACTTTCATGTATGTTGACATATAAAATTTGCTAAACTTTATCGAATTATTTTGCCAAAATGACGATTCCTCTACAAAATTCAGGCATCAGAATCGGACACAACCTTGTTTACAAAATATTCCAAACATCAGAGATGACCACTATTGTAATCCAAGCAAAATATGTAAATTAAATATTAAATATCATATAATTTCCGTCATCCAAAATCTATAATG
>NC_091568.1:26803141-26805641 GCF_042767895.1 Penaeus vannamei | reverse complement strand
GAAAAAAAAAGGGGGGAAAAAAAAAAAAAGAAAAAAAAAAAAAAAAAAAAAAAAAAAAAAAAATAAAAAAAAAAAAAAGAAAAAAAAAAAAAAAAAAAAAAAAAAAAATAAAAAAAAAAAAAAAAAAAAAAAATAAAAAAAAAAAAAATAAAAAAAAAAAAAAAAAAGGGGGGGGGTTTTTTTTTTTTTTTTTAAAATAAAAAAAAATAAAAAGGAAAAAAAAAAGGGGGGAAAGGGGAAAAAGGGGGAAAAAAAAAGGAAAAAAAAAAGGGAAAAAAAACGGAAAAAAAAACCGGGGGGGGAAGGGAAATAGGAGGGCGAGTGTCACCCAGGGAACGGCGACGGCAGGAAATGAGGATAACAGACAAATAAACAAAATACTCCACATGGCACGGAAATTTAAATTTGGGCCGGGACCGGGGGGGATGGCTGGGCCTTTTGGGGGCGTGTGAAAAGGGGCGCTGCCTGCTCTGGGTGCACGCGCCCCGGGACGCCGGGGAACGCGGGAAAACGCACGAAAAACCCCACCGCACACAAATTTAAAAGACATTTTTACGAAAAACGCGCACACGAATAAAAAGGGGCAGACCCCCCGCAGCAGGGGTTTTTTTTTTGTGCAGGGGATAATGCGGATCAGTGTTTGGGAAACCCGACAGAGATAGTCGATTTTTTTTTTTTTGTTCACCCCTTTTTTTATTCTCTCCGATTCCCCCCTTTTTTCTTCGTGTATTTTTTTTATTATCGGCTTATCCCGTCCTCCTTCCTTTTTTTCCTTTTTCCCCCCCCTTTTCCCCCTTTCCTTTTCCCCACCTTCCTCTTTCCCCTTTTTAAACCCCCCCTCCATCCCCCCCCTTTCCCTTTCCCTTTTCCTCCCCCTTTCCCTTTCCCTTTTTTTTCCTTTTCCTTCCCTCCTCCTCAAACACTCCTCTCCTTGCTGACACCTCTGCTTAGTTCCCAGCGTCGTCCTTGCTCCTAATCTCAAGGAGATTCGGAAAACGAGGAGGAGGAGGAGACGGAGGGGGGGAGGGAGAGGAGGGGGAAAGGGGAGGGGAAAAGGGGGGGGGAAGAGGGGGGGGGTGGGGGGGGGGAAAGGGGGAAATGAGGGGGGAGGAGGGGGGAAAAGGGAGGGGGGGAAAAGAGGAGGAGAGGGGAGAGGGAGGGGGGGAAATGGGGGGGAGGAGGAAGGGGGGAAAGGGGTGGGGGAAAAGGGGGGAAAGGGGGAAAAGGGGGGGAAAAAGTGAGGGTCAGGCAGGGTTGTATGTGTGAGGGGGGCGGCCCCTTATAACACTTTTATACCCAAAGGGGGGGGTGGGGAGGGGTTTGGGGGGAAAAGGGGAAAAGGAAAAAAAAAAAAGTGGGAAAAAAAAGAAAAAAAAAACAAAAAAAAAAAAAAAAAAAAAAAAAAAAAAAAAAAAAAAAAAAAAAAAAAAAAAAAAAAAAAAAAAAAAGGGGGGGGGGGAAGGGGGAAAAAAAAGGAGGGGGGGGGGGGGGGGGGGGGGAAAAGAGGGGGGAGAGAGAGGGGGAGAGGGGGGGAGAGGGGGGGAGGAGGGGGGGAGGGGAGGGGGGGGAGAGGGAGGGAGGAGGGGAGAGAGGGAGGGGAGGGGGGGAGGGAGGGAGGGGGAGGGGGGAGAGAGAGAGGGGGGGAGAGAGAGAGAGGGGGGAAAAAGAAAGAGGGGGGGGGAAAAAAAAAGGGGGGGAAAAAAAGGGGGAGAGAGAAGAGGGGGGGGGAAAGGGGGGGGAAAAGGGGGGGAGAGAGAGGGGGGGGGGAGGAGGGGGGGAAAAGAGAGAGGGGGAGAGAGAGAGGGGGAAAAGGGAGAGGGGAGGAGAGAGGAGGGGAGGAGAGAGAGTAAGGGGGAGGGGGGAAGGGGGAGGGGGGGAAAAAGGGGAGGGAGAGAGGGGAGGGAGAGGGAAAAGAGGGAAAAGGGGGAGAGAGGGGGAGGGGGGAAAAAAAGGGGGAAAGGGGGGGGGAAAAGAGGGGGGGGGAAAAAAGAGAGAGGGAAAGAGGGGGGGAGGAGAGGGGGGGGAGGGGGGGGGAGAGGGGGGGAGAGGCGAGGGGAGAGGGGGGGGAGAGGGGGGGGAGAGGGGGGAGAGGGAGAGGGGGGGGGAGAGGGGGGGAGAGAGGGGGGAGAGGGAGAGAGAGAGAGAGAGGGAGAGAGAGAGAGAGAGAGAGAGGGAGAGAGAGAGAAAAGGGGGAAAAGGAGAAAAAAGGGAAAGAAAAAGGAAAAAAAGGAAAAGGAAAAAAAAAAAAAGGGATAAAGTTTATTACTAATTAAAGGGAACATGAACACACTATCTGTTGTCTCGATAAGGTTTCTCGAATCACGTTGCGAGAAATCACTTGGGATCTTTACAAATACTGGGGGTTTTTCCCTTCATGTTTTCTTTCCCCTTTTTTATCTCTCCTATGCCCTCCATTCTTCGGCCCCCCCATCCCCCCCCCCTCCCCCTTTTTTTTGGGGCCCCCTTTTTTCCCTTTCCCCTTTCCCCCTTTCCCCTTTTT
>NC_091568.1:26780020-26787520 GCF_042767895.1 Penaeus vannamei | reverse complement strand
TCCCTCTCCTCCCTCTCTCTCTCTCTCTCTCTCTCTCTCTCTCTCTCTCTCTCTCTCTCTCTCTCTCTCTCTCTCTCTCTCTCTCTCTCTCTCTCTCTCTCTCTCTCTCTCTCTCTCCTTCAACCTCCCCCCCCCCCTCTCTCTCTCTCTCTCTCTCTCTCTCTCTCTTTCTCTCTCTCTCTCTCTCTCTCTCTCTCCTTCAACCTCCCCCCCCTCTCTCTCTCTCTCTCTCTCTCTCTCTCTCTCTCTCTCTCTCTCTCTCTCTCTCTCTCTCTCTCTCTCTCTCTCTCTCTCTCTCTCTCTCTCTCTCTCTCTCTCTCTCTCTCTCTCGTGACGAATGGCCGTCTGTGCCCCGCGGTGCCTGGTCGATAGTAAACAAACATCAGCTGACGGAGCTTCACGTGTGGATCAATGCTCTTTTCTCCATGCAGAGAAAGATAGAAAAGAGAGAAAAGAAAGAAAGAAAAATGGTAGGGTGGGTTTGATGCTGATACTAATTTATTATTCAAGGGGTGGACGGTATCAAAAATGAGGAGGAAAAAAAGGACACGGGGCAGCTTACGGATACATGAGGGAGACAAGAGAACGAAAATTATCACTTCTTTTAGTGATTTTCTTGTCCCGTTTGCTCTCGACTAGCGTGCCAATCTCGACCTTACCTACCTGTCGCCGAGTAATCTCTTTCGCTATATCTAGAAAAATCTAGTCACTATCACTATTCCTGTGACAAAACAAGAGTTTATGAGAGAGAGTGATATAGATAGAGAATGTGTGTGAGATATATACAAAAATCTATATCTAGGACACAAATCACCGAAAAAATCAAACAAACCGATATTGCATGGTCGTCCCTTTCTTGCAACATCACTCACGATTTCAACATGGTATCACTGCCATGCCAAATCAAATGAATATAACGATATTGCACACGTTCGCCCGTCCCTTTGTCTCCGTGCGCTTGGAGCTCTGGCAAAATCTTGCGAAATCTTGCAATATCAATCTCTGTCAATCAATCATCACAGACCAGTGGGTTGGCAGGTCTTCAGAAACCCCGCGTTAGATGATTAAAGGAACTTTAATTAACCTGTAATCAGTCTTGCTCAAAGTGTATTACCAAAATACTAATACCCATCACCTTTGTTTTATTCATTATCATTTTATTCATCGTCAATTATTTCTTACCATTTTACCTGTCTAATTTAAAAGGGAAGGCGAAGGGAGACCTACTAAATACACATCAAGAATAGGGAACTGAAAAAAAAACGAAGAACGAAGGAATAAAAAAGAATGAGATAATCAGAAATGAAAACAAAGAAAAGAAAAAAAATGAAAGTAAAATACTGGTTATTAACCCGATAAACATCCGCCATTATATTAATTAAAAGGAGGAAAGGAGACTGTATGATGAAAAGAGAGGGTAATGGAACTTATCATAATCATTTCTACATTGAAATGACGGATCTTATCACAATCAAATCTACATACACAATAATGCAAAATGATACCAAGAATGAAGAATGTATAACATACACATTTATCGAAATGATCAAACTGAACCAAAAGTGTACATTGAAAAATGAAAAACAAAGTATAAAGTTTTAAAAACACAAGAACAAAATATCTGAATAATGATGCGCATTAATTACGTTTCTAATACTATATGATCCTCTCCTTCATCTCTCCCTTTGTCTATTTCTGTCTGTCTGCCTGTCTCACACTGTGCGTGTATGCGCGCGCGTGTGTGTATGTATGTATGTGTGTGTATGTATGTATGTGTGTGTATGTATGTGTATGTATGTGTGTATGTATATGTATGTGTGTGTGTGTGTGTGTGTGTGTGTGTGTGTGTGTGTGTGTGTGTGTGTGTGTGTGTGTGTGTGTGTGTGTGTGTGTGTGTGTGTGTGTGTGTGTGTGTGTGTGTGTGTGTGTGTGTGTGTGTGCACGTGCGTGCTAGCGTGTTCGAGTGTCTATATAGCATGCTTTTTACATGTATGTGTTTGCGAAACTAACAGCATAGAGGTACGTCCCCTTTCCGCCAACAGAGATAAGACGCAATGACACCTACTGCATCAACGGCGCGACCGCCCGACAAAAGAAGCAAAGCCGCGGAAGCCTTATCGGGCGATAAGCCGGGAGCTGACAATCGGGACGTAAAAAGGATGCCAATCAAGCAGCTGGGAGGGACGGCGGACAGATTGGTAAAAAGGATAGGAGACAAGCCGGACATCAGTCAGGCGAGAGAAAGGACGAGAGCCACGGGCAGACACGATTTCAGGGGGACAGACAGACATAACTAAGACACAGTAAGAGAGACTACGAGACAAAAAAAAGGGGGGGGGGGCAGGCAGGCCGGCAAACAAACTGTCTGAAAGACCAATTATCAGACAACCACGCAAAGAATACTAATGAACGGAAAATCAAATAACAAAATAAAATGACACCAACCACCTAGAAAAAATATATCAAAATATATCAACCCACTCCACTTCAAAACAAAACAAGCCAAACAAAAACTACGCACACGAAATTACCCAAACCACCCTCGACACTCGAAAACGACCCCCCCCCCCCCAAACTGAGCCCCGCCATAACCCGCCAAGACTCAAATACCAGACTAAATGTCATCTCGAAACCCTGGGAGAAGGAATTACTCACCGCTATTCGAATTTCTCCCATCATGTGTTCCTCTGTGTGTTTCAAGTCTGCAGTGTGGTGGTGGTGGAGAGGGTGGTGCTGGTGGTGGTGGTGAGTGAGTGAGTGAGTGAGTGAGTGAGTGAGTGAGTGTGTGTGTGTGTGTGTGTGTGTGTGTGTGTGTGTGTGTGTGTGTGTGTGTGAGTGAGTGAGTGAGTGAGTGGTGGTGAGTGAGTGCGTGGTGAGTGAGTGAGTGGTGAGTGAGTGAGTGAGTGAGTGAGTGAGTAGTGTAGGTAGTGATGTGTGTGAGTGATTGGAGTGAGTGAGTGAGTGTGTGTGTGTGTGTGTGTGCATGTGTGAGTGGAGTGAGTATGAGTGAGTAAAGGTGAGTGAGTGAGTGGTGGTGAGTGGTGGTGAAGGTGAGTGAGAGAGTGAGTGAGTGAGAGAGTGAGTGTGTGTATGTGTGTGTGTGTGTGTGTGTGTGTGTGTGTGTGTGTGTGTGTGTGAGTGAGTGAGTGAGTGAGTGAGTGAGTGAGTGAGCGAGTGAGTGTGTGCGTGTGTGTGTCGTACAAAAATACTTCCGCTTATGTCCGAATATTAGCCGAGACCCTCGATCGGCCGTAGCGTCGGCCACGTGACATCGGCAGACTCAGTCGCCGTCCCCGAGAAGGCCACCGAGTCTCGTTCTATTTTAGCAACGCAGTCCCGGCGAGTCGCGTCTACGAATACCTACCTGCCTGCAAGTGACCTTCTGGAAGCTTCGTGAATATTGAAAACAGGTTGGGTTAAAGCGAACCTAAACCCACCCAATCAGAGCGCGGTTTGGCTTTGATCCGAGATTGCGATTGGTTGAGGGGTCTTTAGGGCATTCAGTCTGGTTGGGGAGAGAGTTGTACGGGGGAGTAATGTCTTGGAAAATATTACAATATTTCTGTTTCTTCTCATCTCGGGAACATCCGAATACTGAAAGATTTCAAAATCTATTTTTTCGTTTCCGTTTTACAGGTCTCTGGAGCCTATTGTTGACATTCTGAAAGATTTTTTTTCGATGACGCATTATTTGAACATTTTGTGAAAGTAATATTGAGAGCACCATTCTTCCTTGTTTACCACGAAAAGAATCCTCCACTTCTATCTCCACCTTCACCACTTCCTCCTTGTGGTCGTCATTTTCGTTCTTGCCTTCCTATCTCTTCTTCGTTTTTTTTCCTTCGAACACCTTCTATTTCTCTTATTTCCCTCCCCCATCCCTCTTACTCTTACTCGTTTCATTCTCTTTTTCTTCCATTCCTAATTCCTCTAACTTCTTTCTTCTCCTTCTCCTTCTCCTTCTCCTTCTCCTCCTGCTGCTGCTTCTCCTGCTCCTTCTCCTTCTCCTTCTCCTCCTCCTCCTCCTCCTCCTCCTCCTTCTCCTTCTCCTCCTTCTCCTTGTCCTTCTCCTTCTCCCTCCTCCCTTCTCCCTCCTCTCCTCCTCCCTCTCCTTCTCCCTTCTACCTCCTCCCTTCTCCTTCTCCTTCTCCTCCTCCCCTTCTCCCTCCTCCTTCTCCTTCTCCTTCTCCCTCCTCCTTCTTCCTTCTCCTTCCTCCTCCTCCCTTCTCACCTTCTCCTTCTCCCTCCTCCCTCTTCCTTCCTTCTCCCTTCTCCTCCCTCCTTCTCCCCTCTCCTTCTCCTCCTCCCTTCTCCTTCTCCTCCTCCTCCTTCTCCTCCTTCTCCTCCTCCTCCTTCTCCTCCTTCTCCCTCCTCCTCCTTCTCCTCCTTCTCCTCCTCCTCCTTCTCCCTCCCATCCTCACTCCCTCCTCCTCCCTCCTCCTCCTCCTCCTCCTCCTCCTCCCTCCTCCTCCTCCTTCTCCTCCGCCTCCTCCTTCTCCTCCTTCTCCTCCTTCTCCTCCTTCTCCTCCTCCTCCTTCTCCTCCTCCTCCTCCTCTGTTCAACCTCCCCTCCATGTCATCTTTTGAAACGTTCATGAACAGGGCTCTCATTCTTCTTTGTCGAGATGAGGACTCGCATAAAGGCTCTTCATCAAAGAAACAAAAGGGAAGAAAAAGGAAAAAAGAAAAAAAAGAAAGAAACAAAATATATTTCACCGCCAGAGAGACGATACACACCACTGCCTTGTCTCATCTCACACTGAACCTAACGTAATGAACGCAGGCCAAGCGCAACTCCATGCCACCACACTCGAAAACTCTGTCACCGAATTCTATGAATATGTATATCGTTACAAAATATCCGCCACATTACCCCTCTTTCGCCGCCAAACACTCACACGCCCACAAACATTTATTTTTTTTCTAATCTAAATAATATCATTCATTTCGGAGGGAGAAAAAATATAAAAGAAAACGAAATTTGAATAGAAAATGGTTTTCCATTTCTTTTTTCTTTTTATTTTGGTGGGGGGGGGGGTAAAAAAAATCATAATAAAGCAAAAGACAGAGATTAGCATAGAAAACGGCCTTCGATTTTCAAAGGAGAGTTGCCATGTCGCCAAAATAGCAGACCCGAATTTCCGAGTTTACCCCCACAACAACAACAAACGGGAGCATAGCTGGACACGTGACACATACACATAATGGCCGGTGGATTTTCACCTGCTGGTCACTAACTTGACCAGAACTTAATGCGTTCGAAGTATCAGAGCCAGACGAGGGTGTTGCCCCGCAGTTGGTTCTTTCTTTCTTTCTCTATTTCTTTCTTTTTTCTTTAGAGACGGAAGAAGGATGGTGGCGCGGAGGTGACAGGAAGATATTGATTGATAGGAAGAGCGGGATGGGAAGGGGGAAAGAGAAATAGATCGGAAGAGGTTTGGAAATGAAAGACACTGAGGAAGACAGATTTACTGAGAGAGAGAGAGAGAGAGAGAGAGAGAGAGAGAGAGGGAGGGAGAGGGAGAGGAAAGGGGAAAGGAAGGGAGAAGGGAGAGGGAGAGGAAGGAGAGGAAAGGAAGGAAGAGGAAGGAGAGAGAGAGGGAGTGACAGAGAGAGAGAGAGAGAGAGAGGGAGGGAGAGAGGGAGGGAGGAGGAGGAGGGAGAGAGAGAGAGAGAGAGAGAGAGAGAGAGAGAGAGAGAGAGAGAGAGAGAGAGAGAGAGAGAGAGAGAGAGAGAGAGAGAGAGTGGGGAGAAGAGGAGAGGGGAGATGAGACAAAGAAGAGGGAGATCCATTAGAGAATATAAAAATAAGCCTCCCTTGTAAATATTAATAAATAAAAAATAGAAAAAAGAAAAATATACGTTGCTTTACTTACCAAAATGAGGAAAATGGGGAGGAGGAGGAGGAGGAGGAGGAGAAGAAGGAAAAGGAGAAGAAGGAGAAGAAGGAGAAGGAGGAGGAGGAGGAGGAGGAGAAGAAGGAGAAGGAGAAGGAAGGAGAAAGAAGAGGAGAAGGAGGAGAAGAGGAGGAAGAGGAGAGAGGAGAAGGAGGAGGAGAAGGAAGAAGGAGAAGGAGGAGAGGAGAAGAAGGAGAAGGAAGAAGAGAGGAGAAGAAGAAGAGGAGGAAGAAGAACAAGAAGAACAACAAGAAGAAGAAAAAGAAGAAAAAAAAAGAAAAAGAACAAGAAGAAGAAAGAGAAGAAGAAGAAGAAGAAAAAGAAGAAGAAGAAGAAAGAAGAAGAAGAAAAGAAAAAGAAAAAGAAGAAGAAAAGAAGAAGAAAAAGAAAAAGAAAAGAAAAAAGAAAAGAAAGAAAAGAAAAAAGAAAAAAGAAAGAAAAGAAAGAAAAAGAAAAAGAAAGAAAAGAAAGAGAAAAGAAAAGAAAGAAAGAAAACGAAAAAAGAAGAAGAAGAAGAAGAAGAAAAAGAAAGAAAAAGATAACAAAGAAGAAGAAAAAGAAAAAGAGAAAAGGAAAAAAAAAGGAAAAGGAAAAGGAAAGGAAAAGGAAAAGGAAAAGGAAAAGGAAAAGGAAAAGGAAGAAAGGAAGAAGGAAAAAGGAAAGGAAAGAGGAAAGGAAAAGGAAAAGGAAAGGAAAAGAAAGAAGAAGAGAAAGAAGAAGAAGAAGAAGAAGAAGAAGAAGAAGAAAGAAGAAGCAGAAGAAGTAGATAATGAAGAATGAGGTGGGGAGAAGAAGATGGAGGAGGAGGAGTAGTTGGATGAAAAGAAGGAAGAGGAAGAGAAGGAGGAGGAGGGAGGAGAAGGAGATGAAGAAATAGAAGAAGAAAAAAGAAGAAAGAGGAGGAAAAGGAAGAAGTGGCGGAAGAGGAGACGGAGAAGGAGGAAGAATAAGAGAGGAAGGGGAGCAGATGGATGAGGGGGAGATGAAAAAAGATGAAGGGGGAATAAGAAAGAAAGAGGTGCAGGTGGATGGGGTGACGAAAAAGATGATAAAAGAGAAGGAAGAGGAAGAGGAGCGGAGTAAGAAAAAGAGAAAAGAAGGAAAGAAGTGAGAAAGATATCACGTAAAAAAAGAGAGAAAAAGAGGGAAGAGAGGAAAAGAAAAAAAGGAGAGAAGAGGAAGAAGTGAAAGTTATCACCCTAAAAAAAAAAAAAAAAAAGGAAGAGGGCGAAAGAAGTCTGAAAGGTATCACGTAAAAAAAAGGAAGAGAAGGAAAGAAGTGAGAAAGGTATCACGTAAAAAAAAAAGAAAGAAAAAAAAAAAAGGAGGAGAAAGAGAAAGACGAAAAGATACGCGAGTTGGTGAGAACAAAAACTACAATAAAGGCAGAATCGGAAAAAAAACGCATGAATAAGCAACAAGCAAGACCAAACGAAAAGATCGCTGGCGTTCAGAGAAATGTCATGTCTGCCCAAGTCCACACAACACACAGAAAATACATGTATCTTTTAATATGTAGATCTTTGTCGTTTTACTGTCAATACTAACATTATTTTCCGCTAAAACTGATAAATAATTTTCCCATCATTTGATCTTTATATCAC
>NC_091568.1:26772520-26775020 GCF_042767895.1 Penaeus vannamei | reverse complement strand
AGGAGTTAACGAGCGCCCGAGCCCGCTAATGACAGCGCTCGAGCAACTCACCTGAGCGCTAACCAGGGACTATCTAGCTCGCTACTGTGCTCGTGGGCTAACCTCTATCGTCGTTCTCTGTCTATCGAACTAACTAGATATGTCTATCTACACACACACACACACACACACATATATATATATTTGCTTATTTATCTATCAATTTTCATCCGCTCCGCTCCCTTTATGCATATCTATCTATCTACCTATTAATTTATCAGTTTTCGTTTGACCCGTTCGCTTTATGTCTATCTACCTATCAAATCTCACTAGATCCACTCACTTTATGTCCATCTATCTATCAACCTATCTATACATCCATTTTCCTCTATCTATTAATCTACCTCTTCCATTTTCTTCTGCCTCCTTCCCTCTCCTCATCTTTCCACCCTCCCCCTTCACCTCTATCCTCCCTCTTGCTCTTCTCCTCTACTTGGATGTATTTTTCCCCCTGTGAACAAACCGCCCACGATGCGCCCTAACCCGATTTTTCTCTTCCCATTTACCCTCGGGGGATTAGGGAGGGGGGGGGGATGATTTTTCGGCTATACCAGATCATAATGAAAAAAGGGTGGATAGGGCATTGTGCTCACCATAATCTTGTATAGTTCTATTATGTTGTTTTTCGTCTGTTTGTTTTTTCTTCATTATAATGTGTTATAATTATTGTTATTACTATCATTATCATTATCATCATTATCCTTATTACCATTCACATCATCCTTATCATTATGAATTATCATAATTATTATTACTCTTATCATCATTACTATAACCATCATTATTTATATTACCATAATTATCATCATTATTATCATTTTCATCATCAACATCACCATTAGCGGAATCAGCAACAAGGAAAACATTGCATTCATTATTGCTTCCACCACTTTTGGCAAGACATCACATCTGAAACTTCCTTTATTCTTTTCCTTCATGCACAGACAACATGATCCACCTGAAACCTCATGCACTTTAAACTTGATCCACCTAACCCTTAATCCGTCTAAAACCTCATCCACCTGAAACTTGATCCACCTGAAATCTTATCCACCTAAAACCTCATGCAATTAAAACTTGATCCACCTGAAACACGATCCACCTGAAACACGATCCACCTGAAACCTCATGCACTTAAAACTTGATCCCCCTATCTCTTAATCCATCTAAAACCTCATCCACCTAAAACTTGATCCACCTGAAATCTTATCCACCTAAAACCTCATGCAATTAAAACTTGATCCACCTGAAACCTAATCCACCTAAAACCTCATGCACTTTAAACTTGATCCACCTAACCCTTAATCCGTCTAAAACCTCATCCACCTGAAACTTGATCCACCAGAAACCTCATCCACCTAAAACCTCATGCAATTAAAACTTGATCCACCTAACACTTAATCAATCTAAAACCTCATCCACCTGAAACTTGATCCACCAGAAACCTCATCCACCTAAAACCTCATGGAATTAAAACTTGATCCACCTAACACTTAATCCACCTTCACTCCCTTCATTCACCCCGCCCATCCTACCCGAACGAGCCATTCAAAGAAATCACACAGACCGATTCCACAATACGCCGCCCCCCCACCCCCCCAGGAAGGCTCCTATGGAAAGGGGAACCTTCCGCCCCCCCCACGCCCACGCCCACCGCCCACGGACACAGGACCCCACGGGGGAGTTGACTGACCTACCGACGGATTTAACGCCAATCAAAATGCACAATATAACGCACTCCAATTAATCGTGGCATATCATTCGAATCTAATCAAACCGATAATTGCGCCCGTAATTGACCTCATTACGGCGGTAATCAAGCAAGCCCTAATGCCTGGCGACTTGATACGAAAGGGTTAATTGGAGTTCACTCCACCAGAGGGACGGAGGGAGGGAGGGAGGGATGGGTGGCATGAAGGTGGAGGGAGGAGGGAGGAGGGAGAAGAGAGAGAGAGAGGGAGGAAGGAAAGGAGGGAAGGAGGGAAGGAGGGGGAAGAGGTAGGAAAGAGGGATAAATGGAGGAAGGGCGAAAGGGAGAGGGAAAGAGGGATGGAGAGAGAGAGAGAGAGAGAGAGAGAGAGAGAGAGAGAGAGAGAGAGAGAGAGAGAGAGAGAGAGAGAGAGAGAGAGAGAGAGAGAGAGAGGGAGAGGAAAAGGGGGACAGGGAAAGAGGGAGAGAGAGAGAGAGAGAGAGAGAGAGAGAGAGAGAGAGAGAGAGAGAGAGAGAGAGAGAGAGAGATAGGGGGGGCGAAGAGGGGACGGAGGAGAGAGAGAGAGAGAGAGAGAGAGAGGGGGAGAGAGAGAGAGACGAGAGAGAGAGAGAGAGAGAGAGAGAGAGAGAGAGAGAGAGAGAGAAACAGAAAACAAAAGACAGACAGACCCCTCCAGCTTCTCCCTTCGCCACCTTCACCCCCCCCCCCCCAGCCCCCAGCCCCGAACTCGCGACTCGCAAACCCAAAAAA
>NC_091568.1:26769253-26772020 GCF_042767895.1 Penaeus vannamei | reverse complement strand
AGAGAGAGAGAGAGAGAGAGAAAAGGAGAGAGAGAGAGAGAGAGCGTATGGAGATGAATGCAGAGCGGGGAAAAAGAGAATGAAATTCTAAGGAAGATAGGCACGAGGTAATTTATCAAATCAAGACCACTTACACTCACGTCAGCAGAAACACGCAAACAAAAAATAAGGAGAGAGAGTGCAGGAAGAGAAGGATATATGGCGAGAACAGAAGGGGAGCGAGCGAGCGAGCGAGATAGAGATAGATAGAGATAGAGATAGAGATAGAGATAGAGAGAGGGAAAGAGGGAATAGAAAGACAGAAATAATGGAGATATTGAGATCCCACGCTTGAAAATGAAAATACCAATACACTCAAGCAATCATACACATGCATCAGCTCACGAAACAAAATACACAAGCACGCACTAGCCCACCCCCAAACACAAGCATTTTACCCCCACATACACGTACACATACTCACACACACACACACACACACGCTCACAACAAACACACTCCCCACCTATCCAAACACACACACTAATCGGCCTACCTGCTACAACACTGACCACAGAAATGCTCCGGCCAAACGCCGCTCCCGTTGCCATGACAACATCACCTCAGCCACCTCTTCTAAAAGCCGACTCTGCATCGCTTCTGTCCATAACGAGAGCTTTGGGCTTCTATTTTTCCCCTCGAGCCGATGATCTCTTCAATATCGGTTTCTGATTTCAGAGCTCTTCTATCATTCCACTTTTTTCTCATCTGATTTTTTTCCTTCTTTCTTCTTGTCTTTCAGGGATTATTTCTTATTATTATTCATATACATACATTGTATGTATATCTTTACATGTATATGCATATATATTTCACACACACACACACACACACACACACACACACACACACACACACACACACACACACACACACACACACACACACACACACACACACACACACACACACACACACACACATACTTATATGTATACATATATACATATATATATATATATATATATATTATATATATATCATATATATTATATATATATATATATATATATATATATATATATATACATATATATATACCTTTTTTTCTTCTTTTTTTGGGGGTGGGGGGGCGTTATTGTTTACTATTTGTTTTCATCGTCGCTAATCAAACAATATTTTTTCTGACGTTTTAGCGTCCCTCTTTCCCTGCCGTATTATTACTTTCCTTCTGCATTTACATAACTGTGTTAATCCGTCGTTAACACATCTCATTGTCGTCATTACCTCTGTAATTATTGCTAACGGCATTATCAAACCCTTGCCAGCGATGTTCTACTCGAACCCCTGTTGCATATACATCGTTATCATCGATACTAACTCCATTTTCATTGCTTCATGAGAATCAGATGAACTTCAGCGCCTTGGATGCGAATATCTACTGTCTCTGTATACAAGCTCTAGAAAAAAACAGACGTCAAGTCTCTTAGACGGAAAACCGGGTGAGTATACATATATTTTTCACTCTTTTTCCTTTTTTTCTACATGTTGAATGTGCATCGCCACTCTTTTCCCGCGGCTTTTGTCCCAGACCTCCCCTGGGATCGGCCGATTTCGAGTCGCGTCCTCACCGAGCCCTCCTCCCGTGTCTTCCTCCTTCGCCCTCCTCCCGTGTCTTCCTCCTTAGCCCTCCTCCCGTGTCTTCCTCCTTCGCCCTCCTCCCGTGTCTTCCTCCTTCGCCCTCCTCCCGTGTCTTCCTCCTTCGCCCTCCTCCCGTGTCTTCCTCCTTCGCCCTCCTCCCGTGTCTTCCTCCTTCGCCCTCCTCCCGTGTCTTCCTCCTTCGCCCTCCTCCCGTGTCTGCCTCCTTCGCCCTCCTCCCGTGTCTTCCTCCTTATTAGCCCTCCTCCCGTGTCTTCCTCCTTCGCCCTCCTCCCGTGTCTTCCTCCTTCGCCCTCCTCCCGTGTCTTCCTCTTTTCGCCCTCCTCCCGTGTCTTCCTCCTTCGCCCTCCTCCCGTGTCTTCCTCCTTCGCCCTCCTCCCGTGTGTCTTCCTCCTTCGCCCTCCTCCCGTGTCTTCCTCCTTCGCCCTCCTCCGTGTCTTCCTCCTTCGCGCCCTCCTCCCGTGTCTTCCTCCTTCGCCCTCCTCCGTGTCTTCCTCCTTCGCCCTCCTCCCCGTGTCTTCCTCCTTCGCCCTCCTCCCGTGTCTTCCTCCTTAGCCCTCCTCCCGTGTCTTCCTCCTTCGCCCTCCTCCCGTGTCTTCCTCCTTCGCCCTCCTCCCGTGTCTTCCTCTTTCGCCCTCCTCCCGTGTCTTCCTCCTTCGCCCCTCCTCCCGTGTCTTCCTCCTTCGCCCTCCTCCCGTGTCTTCCTCCTTCGCCCTCCTCCCGTGTCTTCCTCCTTCGCCCTCCTCCCGTGTCTTCCTCCTTCGCCCCTCCTCCCATGTCTTCCTCTTTCGCCCTCCTCCGTGTCTTCCTCTCCAGCCTTCCTCCTCCCGTGTCTTCCTCCTTCGCCCTCCTCCCGTGTCTTCCTCCTTCGCCCTCCTCCCGTGTCTTCCTCCTTCGCCCTCCTCCCGTGTCTTCCTCCTTCGCCCTCCTCCCGTGTCTTCCTCCTTCGCCCTCCTCCCGTGTCTTCCTCCTTCGCCCTCCTCCCGTGTCTTCCTCCTTCGCCCTCCTCCCGTGTCTTCCTCCTTCGCCCTCCTCCCGTGTCTTCCTCCTTCGCCCTCCTCCCGTGTCTTCCTCCTTCGCCCTCCTCCCGTGTCTTCCTCCTTCGCCCTCCTCCCGTGTCTTCCTCCTT
>NC_091568.1:26761753-26764253 GCF_042767895.1 Penaeus vannamei | reverse complement strand
TGGACATCCCACTGCATTCAAAGCAAATGGGAGACAATAAAATACAAAATATGATAAAATCACAAATCTTATTCACCAAGAATAAGCCCCGACAACAATAATAATCTTACAATATTATCCGATAATATCAAAATGACGATAACTGATGCGACGACTGTAATAACAACTGAAAATGGCAAAGCAACGAAGAAGAAAATAATCAGCATCCGCCGCACCAGCTCTCATGCTCGTAATAATATCTCTGAAGGGCATTGTCTTTCCCTGCTCCCGGGTTCTGTGCCAATGCCTTCAGTAATTCTGCCCATTGTTAGCTCTTCGGAGGCTGGAATTCATTAAGGGAATTCTCTGGAATCTATCAGGGGAATTCTCCTCTGGAATCTATCAGGGGAATTCTCCTCTGGAATCTATCAGGGGAATTCTCCTCTGGAATCTATCAGGGGAATTCTCCTCTGGAATCTATCAGGGGCATTCTCCTCTGGAATCTATCAGGGGAATTCTCCTCTGGAATCTATCAGGGGAATTCTCCTCTGGAACCTATCAGGGGAATTCTCCTCTGGAATCTCTCAGGGGCATTCTCCTCTGGAATCTATCAGAGGGAATTCTCCTCCTGGAATCTATCAGGGGGAACGTTCTCCTCTGGAATCTATCAGGGAATTCTCCTCTGGAATCCCTATCGAGGGAATTCTCCTCTGGAATCCCTATCAGGGAATTCTCCTCTGGAATCTATCAGGGGAATTCTCCTCTGGAATCTATCAGGGGAATTCTCCTCTGGAATCTATCAGGGGAATTCTCCTCTGGAATCTATCAGGGGAATTCTCCTCTGGAATCTATCAGGGGAATTCTCCTCTGGAATCTATCAGGGGAATTCTCCTCTGGAATCTATCAGGGGAATTCTCCTCTGGAATCTATCAGGGGAATTCTCCTCTGGAATCTATCAGGGGAATTCTCCTCTGGAATCTATCAGGGGAATTCTCCTCTGGAATCTATCAGGGGAATTCTCCTCTGGAATCTATCAGGGGAATTCTCCTCTGGAATCTATTAAGGGAATGAGTGAGTGGCCGTCCCTAACACTATGAATAAATGTATGAAGATAGATCTGCATTCATCTAATATTTCATCCAATAGTATTGTCTGTATATTTAGCTATATATTCAAACCGATGAATTACGTGAACAAACGGGGGCATTTCGCAGAAACTGCTTAAACAAAACAAAGGAACAATTATGCGTACACATTTCTCTCGCTTATTACCAAGCATAATATCGAGAAAAAAAAAATCCAGTAACATACACACACTTCCTATTTGAAGATCGACAGTTTAAATAATAATAATAATAATAATAATAATAATAATAATAATAATAATAAGAATAAGAATAAGAATTGCAACAATAATAATAAAAAAAAAACAGCAACAACGATAATAACGATCATGTCTCGGAATAGAAAATGAAATGTATTTTCAGGATGTAATACTTTGATGATTTTTTTAAAGATGTAATAGTTTTTCTCCGCCAATGGGAATTCTCTTTTCATCCTCCGGGCCAATGGGGCTGCAGCTCTCTAATGGCCCACTCAACCATCTCTCTGTTCTAGGATTTAAAGTCATTATTTCTTTCCAGTCTGCGGAGATGAAGATGACGGTCTGTTCGGTTCACGGTATTAAATAATGAACAACTCGAATCACTCCTTGGGCAATACATTGAAGGAAAAAAGTGAAAATGAATAAAGTGTTTTTTTTTTTAAGAATGGCACTTACGAAAAAATAGAGATATATTATACGACAGAAACGACCAGAAAAATATATATACTCTATACATACGTAAGAAACAAACGAGCCAATATTCCCACGCGAAAAACACCCTTATGAAGCCGATCTTCATGAATAATACAAGGCAATGTCGAAGTCCAATACAACACATTCCTCGGGAGGGAAATGTGTACACTCAACAGGTGAAATTTGCAGGTAAAGGAGAGGCCTGTTGAATAAAACATGGTACATTCACTTCACTGTTAGTTGGCTCGCTCTCTCTCTCTCATCTCTCTCTTTCTCTTTCTATCTCTCTCTCTCTCTCTCTCTCATCTCTCTCTCTTTCTCTTTCTATCTCTCTCTCTCTTTCTCTTTCTATCTCTCTCTCTTTCTCTTTCTATCTCTCTCTTTCTCTTTCTATCTCTCTCTCTCTCTCTTTCTCTTTCTATCTCTCTCTCTCTTTCTCTTTCTATCTCTCTCTCTCTTTCTCGCTCTCTTCTCACTATCTCTTTATCTCTCTCCCCTTTCTTTTTCCCTCTTTATCTCCTCCCCCTCTCTCTTTTTATCTCTCCCCTCTCTCTCTCTCTCTCTTTCTTTATCTCCACTTTGTCTCTCTCTATATTTCTCCCTTCTCTCTTTTTCTTTATCTCTCCCCACTCGCTCTCGTTCTTTATCTCTTCCCTATTTTTCTTTCTTTATCTCTCCCCTATCTCTCTTTCTTTATCTCTCTCCCTATCTCTCTTTCTTTAT
>NC_091568.1:26744253-26746753 GCF_042767895.1 Penaeus vannamei | reverse complement strand
TTAATTAAGGCAAGTGGCATTGCATTTGGAAATTGACTCAAAATGGCTTTTAATGCGCTCAACTGGATCTGAAGCTGCTTGAAATGCCGCGCTGCGTTGATCCGAACGTTTTATTCCACCGCTTGGCGCTCGAGCATTTGACTAAAAGGATAAAAGGAAATAAAAGATAAATGGAAAACAGAAATAAAAATGACCACCGGATTCATAAAATAAATGATAAAAGAGGTAACTTCCCCTCCACTTCACGCTCTCTCTTTTTTCTTCTCCTCCCCCCTTATTCTCCTCTCTCTCCTCCTGGCCAGCCCCTCCACTTTTTTCCTTCTCCCTTTCCCTCCCTCCCTCCCTCCCTCATCCCTCTCCTTTTCCAACTCATCACTCCCTTACTCTTCCACTCCCTCCTTCCGTCTTCCTACCCCTCCCCTTCCCTTCCCCTCCTACTCACTCCCGCCATCATGCCTCCCCTCATTCCCTTCTCATCCCCTCACTTCCCCACCCTCCTCCCTCCTTTCATCCCTATCCCAGCCCCCCCTCTTTCTTCTCCATTGTTTCCCGTGGTCAAACCCCCTCCTCCCTCCATCCTTTCCCTCCCCTACTTCCCACACTTTCCTCTCCCTCTCCCTCCTTTTCGCCCGCAGCACCGACCCCTATTCCCTCCATCCATTCCCCCCCCCATTCCCCACTGTATCCTCTTCCCCTCCCTCCTTTTCGCCCTCCGAACCTAATCCCACTCCCTCTTTTTCGCCCCCCCCTCCCTCCCTCCCCCGCAGCTTCTCTCCAACACAGCGATCATGAGGCAGGCTTAGCGCTGACGTGGCATCCTCGGCCACGGATTCATCTCGAGAGTAAATCAATTGCGCCTTTAACAACCACTTTTTTCATCATTTCTTCCTTTCGCCATTTTCTTTCGTGTGTTGGTTTGTTTTTCATCTGTTCATTTTTTTCATCTATTTCGTCAAAGTCCACTTCCTTTCTTCTTTCTACCTTCTCTTTTCTTTTCTTTCGAGTTATTATTGTTCTCCTCTTCCATCTACTTCTTCCTCTTTTCCGTTTACAACTCTTGTGGGAGGGCGTGTTTTTTTCCTCTTTCTTTTCTATTCCTTCCTGTGTATTTTCTTCTTTTGCTTTCCCTTCCCATTCATCTTCTTTATTTTCCTTCGTCTTTTCCGTCTCCTCTTTTACGTCCCCGTGTTCTGTTCTCTTTGTGTCTCTTACTTCCACCGTGCGGAAGGATGTGTCCACTTTCTCCTTTCCCTTTTTTTCGTGTCGTCTATCTTCTCTTTTCTTCTTCCTACTCTCCCTCTCTTCTCTTCTTAGTCTTTATATTCTTTTTGTTGTGCCATTTTCTCCACTGTTCTTGTTATTTATCCTTTCCTTTCCTTTCTTTTTCTTTGTTGATATTCTTGTCTTTGTCCTACGCTTTTGTTTTAAACACACGTAGATACGCACATACATACATACATACATACATACATACATACATACACAACCACACACACACGCACACAGATACACACATATACAAACAAACAAAAAACACACACACATGCACACACACAAACAAACGCACAAACTTACACATGCGTATTCCCGAGGCCAAGCTTTCAACAGGTGAGCCCCGCTAATCAAGCAGGTGCGAGCGGGTGTGTTCTCGGCGCTGCTCAGCCATCGTCGAAGAAAAGAAATGGGCTCAAGGTACTACACAGATCGTCGTCTGGTTCGTCCGTTCTGCGCTTAGCCATGGCCGGGAATCAAAGGCTAATTAGATCGGTGCTGACTCCGGTCTGGGAGCGAGTGGGTCGAAGAGGAGGGCGGAGGGATGAGTGGTGGTGGTGGTAGTGGTGGTGATGAAAGAAGTGGTAGTGGTAGTGGTGGTGGTAGTAGTAGTGGTAGTGGTGGTGGTAGTAGTGGTAGTGGTGGAGGTACTAGTAGTAGTAGTGGTAATGGTGGTGGAAGTAGTGGTAGTAGTAGTGGTAATGGTGGTGGAAGTAGTGGTAGTAGTAGTGGTAGTGGTGGTTGTGACAAAGTTGGGGGTGTAGAGGTGGTAATGAAAGGGTTCTTGGCTTGCTGGTTTCTTGGGGAGGTAGATGCGTGACCCCCCGAGAGACCCGTACCCCGGGTGCCAAGGGCGAAGCGATGACGGGCAAGAACGTTGTCCGTCTGCCGTCAGCCGTGTCTCCGTCTACTCTCCTGTCCTGTCTGACGAACGTGTCCTTTTATTTTGGCTCCGGGGATGTTTGTTTCAGCCCAGACAAAAGGCTTGCTCGAGGGGGAGATGTAGGTGACCTTAGGTCAACCAGGCTCGGCTGTGGTAGGTGCGAATCGACTACTTCCTCTGGTGATGCAAACACAGGACTGCGACAGGACGGTGCAGCTTCCGTTTCGAACACGGACGGATGTGTGGAACGATATTCTTGACAGTAGTAGTAGTAGTAGTGGTGGTGGCAGTTGTGGTAGCGGTGGTAGTAGTGGTGGTAGTGGTGGTGATGGTAGTGATGATGTT
>NC_091568.1:26726753-26736753 GCF_042767895.1 Penaeus vannamei | reverse complement strand
CATAATATTTCTATCCTTCGGTTTTATTCGATTTCACTTCCTATTTTCTTTTCAGTTTCTCCACCCCCTCCCCCCTCTCCATCTCTCATTTCCATTCATAACACGTTCCCTTCTTCTAACTTTTCCTGTCACTTTTCAATTCCATCTTTTTTCCCCCACTCTCTCTTCTTCCATTCCTTCTTCCTCTCTTCCCTCACTCCCCCATCGCTCTCCCAGAACAAATAAACATCCATTCGCCGAGATGCATGGCCAGGAACACTCTGCAAACTTCAACATTGGGACGTCAGTATCAGATGCCACCCCATTCCTCCTTCCTCTCCCCAATCCCTCTCCCCCAGGCCACCCCCCCCATCTCTCTCTCTCTCTCTCTCTCTCTCTCTCTCTCTCTCTCTCTCTGCCTTTCAATCTCCCTTCTACCCCACCGCCCTCCCTTCCACTATCTCCTCTCTCCAACCCCTCTCTCTCCCTTCCACTTTCTCTTTGGAATTTCTTCTTCTTCTTTTGTTTTCCTCTTCTTCTTTTGCATTTTTTCTTCCTCACCTTCTTCTTCATTTCCTTCTCTCTTTTCTCTGTTCCTTGAGAAAATCAGACTGGAATTTCCTAATGATTTAGTAGTAACATGATTCCGAAACGTGAAAAAATGTTATTTGTTATCTACATCCTCGAATATGTACGTATCCCCTCACCTACAGCATCGCCTCCCCTTGTCCCTCCCCACCCCCAAACTCCCCTTGTCCCTCCCCACCCCCAAACTCCCCTTGTCCCTCCCCCCCCAAACTCCCCTTGTCCCTCCCCACCCCCAAACTCCCCTTGTCCCTCCCCACCCCCAAACTCCCCTTGTCCCTCCCCCCCCAAACTCCCCTTGTCCCTCCCCACCCCCAAACTCCCCTTGTCCCTCCCCCCCCAAACTCCCCTTGTCCCTCCCCACCCCCAAACTCCCCTTGTCCCTCCCCCCCCCCAAACTCCCCTTGTCCCTCCCCACCCCCAAACTCCCCTTGTCCCTCCCCCCAAAAAAAATCCCCTTGTCTCTCCCCCCCCCCAAACTTCCCTTGTCCCTCCCCCCCCCCAAACTCCCTTCACTCTCCCCCCCAATCCTGTGTTTGTCCTTCAACTTTGTCGCTGTTGTCAGGAGTTGCCTGCGCTCTCTCTCTCTCTCTCTCTCTCTCTCTCTCTCTCTCTCTCTCTCTCTCTCTCTCTCTCTCTCTCTCTCTCTCTCTCTCTCTCTCTCTCCATAATAATATTTATCTTTTCTCTCTCTCTCTCTCTCTCTCTCTCTCTCTCTCTCTCTCTCTCTCTCTCTCTCTCTCTCTCTCTCTCACACACACACACACACACACACACACACACACACACACACACACACACACACACACACACACACACACACACACACACACACACACACACACGTACATATTCGAGGATGTAAGTATCAAATAACTTTTTTTTTCACATTTCGGAATCATGTTATTTTAAATCATCAGGAAATCCCAGTCTGGTTTTCTCCAGGAACAGAAGAAGAGAGAAGGAAATAAAGAAGAAGGCAAAGAAGAAAAAACAAAAGAAGTAGAAGAAGAAATTCTAAAGAAAAAAATCAAAAGAAGAAAAAGAAATCCAAAATGAAAAAATAATAAAGAAGAATAAGAAATAAAAAAGAATAATGTTAAGAAAACCAAAAGAGAAAGACGAGGAAAACAAAAGAAACAAAAGAAAAAAATCCAAAAGAAAAGGAAGAAAACCATAAGAAGCAAAACGGACAGACGAGGAAAACTGATGAAGATGAGAAAGAAGAGAAAGAAAGAAAAGAAAAACAAAAGGAAAAGTGGAAAACAAAGAAGAAAAAAATAAAAAAAGAAGATACAGAAATAAAAAAGAATAATGATAAGAAAACCAAAAGCAGAAGACAAGGAAAACAAAAGAAGAAAAAGAAACTTACAAGAAAGAAGAAAAACATAAGAAGTAAAACAGGAAGGCGAGGAAAACAAAAGAAGAAAGACAAAACCAGAAGAAAAATAAGAAAGACAAAACCAGAAGAAAAAGAAGAAAGACAAAACCAGAAGAAAAGGAAGAAATACAACCGAATAATGAGAAGAAAAAACAAAAGAAGTAAAGAGGAAGACGAGAAATACAAAAAAAGAATAAGAAAAAAAATACAAAAGAATAAGAAATAGAAATAGAATAACGATAAGAAAACCAAAAAACAAGAAAAAGAGATACAAGAGAAAAAGAAAATAAAAAAATCCAAGAGAAGGAATATAAAAAGAATAATGATGATAAATAAGAGAAGAGGAAGAAACGAACAGAAGAAAAAAGACAGAAGAAAAAAAAATACGAAGAAAAAAAGAAAGAGAAGATAAACAAAGGAAAGTAAATAAAAAAGAGGGTGGGGAGAGACTAAGAAAAGAGAGAAAAGGGAACTACTGTAAAACAAAGAGAAAGGGGGGAAACACGAGAAGAAAGGAAAGAAAGGGAGAAAAGGAAATGTAAAATGAGGACAAAGAGAGAATAACAAGGTGAGGGGTAATGGCCGAAAGTGCGAGAAAAAAATGTCTATAATATGACAAACAACATGAATGACAACAGTTATAGTACAACAATAATGAAGATGACAATAAATATCCTAATGGCTATAACAGAAAATAAATATTCACATTTACCACATAACCGCAAACACAAACTCTCACCCTTTCCAATAACAAAAATAAATAATGGCAACAAAACTAACAACAACAATAACAACAAAAATCCCAAAACAAAGCCAATGCAACATCCTCCCCCCCCTCACCCATACCCGTCCACACAATCCCCCCATGCCCATCCATCTGCACAAGCCCCCCGTCCCCCATACCCTTCCGCAAAAGTCCCCCCCCATACAATTCCGCACACGCCCCCCCTCCCCATTCCCATCCTCACAACCCCCCTCCCCATGCCCATCCTCACAACCCCCCTCCCCATGCCCATCCTCACAAACCCCCCTCCCCATGCCCATCCTCACAACCCCCCTCCCCATGCCCATCCTCACAAACCCCCCTCCCCATGCCCATCCTCACAACCCCCTTCCCCATGCCCATCCTCACAACCCCCATCCCCATGCCCATCCTCACAACCCCCCTCCCCATGCCCATCCTCACAACCCCCCTCCCCATGCCCATCCTCACAACCCCCCTCCCCATGCCCATCCTCACAACCCCCCTCCCCATTCCCATCCTCACAAGCCCCCTCCCCATGCCCATCCTCACAACCTTCTATTTCATTCATAAATTTCCTTCCTTTATTTTATTTTCACAAATTTCTTCCTATGTTCATTCTTCATGCTTTCCTCATCTTGTCTTTATTAAATTCTATCTTTATCATGTCTTTTCAATTCCCTTCTATTTCTATTCTTTTTATACCTTCATTTCCTATTATACCTTCCTATGTCTATTTGATAAGTTTCTTTCCTATTTCCTTATTTCATACCTTTATCTCTATGCTCTTATTCTTTTACAAATTTCTTCTATTCTATCTTTGTATCTTCTATGTCTATTTATAGCTTTCATTCTTATCTATACCTTCTCTCTATTTCCTATCTTTACAAATTTCCTATTCTATCTCTCATAAATTCCATTCCTATGTCTATTAAGTTTCTCCTATTCCCTATCTTCATAAATTTTCCTATTCTCATTCATACTCTCCATTCTCATCTTCATACTCCCATCCTCATGCTCATTCCTTTCATAAATTCCTCCCTATTTTCCCTATCCTCACAAATTCCTTTGGTCTCTATGCCTAATCTCTAAATCTCCCTATGCCTATGCTGCCAAACCCCTATCTCTATGCCTATTCTTTTCACAAGCCTCCTCCCTATTCTCATTTTCACAAATGCCTCTCCTCATGCCTATTCTCACAATTCCTTTCCCTATTCTCATCTTCACAAACCCCCCTCCCCATGTCCATCCTCACAACCCCCATCCCCATTCCCATCCTCACAAGCCCCCTCCCCATTCCCATGCTCACAAACCCCCCTCCCCATTCCCATCCTCACAAGCCCCCTCCCCATTCCCATGCTCACAAACCCCCCTCCCCATGTCCATCCTCACAACCCCCATCCCCATTCCCATCCTCACAAGCCCCCTCCCCATTCCCATGCTCACAAACCCCCCTCCCCACGCCCATCCTCACAATCCCCCTCCCCATGCCCATCCTCACAAGCCCCCCTCCCCATGCCCATCCGCACAGCCCCCCCTTACCCATACCCCCCCCCCCCCAGCTCTCGTGACGCACGGGCTAATCCTCGCCAGCTCCGTCGAACCGCGTCTCCTCTATTGTCAAGGGAAGAAGATGGCGCAAAAGAATAATAAAAAAAATAATAACAAAAAAAAAAAGATACGAAAAAAAATACATGGAAAAGAAACGCAAAAAATATACAAGATAAAAACAAGAAACAAAGCAAAACAAAAGATACATGAACAAGAAACGGAAAAAATTTATATATATATATATATATATATATATATATATATATATATATATATATATATATATATATATATATATAAATACATGATAAAAAAACAAGAAACAAAACAAAACAAAAGGTACATAAACAAGAAACGCAAAAAATATATACAAGATAAACAACAAGAAACAAAACAAAACAAAAGATACATGAACAAAAAATGGAAAAAAATACAAGATAAAAAACAAGAAACAAAACAATACATAAAAAAGAAACGCCAAAAATTTACAAGACAATAATAATAAAAAAGGCATGAGGGAAAAGAGCTGCCATTGTCAAGGTGATTTGCATAAGCCTGTCTGAAGTGAAGGGTTGTCATTTGTCGCCGGCTGGTTCAGTGCCATTGTCTCGCGTATGTCGTGTTGTTATTATTTTTCTTCTTTCGCGTTTCTTCTTCTCTGTTTTATCATCATTTTGTCTCGGTCACAATTCCGTTGGAGACGTGAGAGTGACGCAATGATGAAGATGATGATGTTCAATGACAATAGCGTTATGAGGATGAGGATGATGATAACGGAGATGTACATGCTGATGCTGGTGATGTTGATGATCTTCAAGACGATGATGATGGTGATGTTGATGATCTTCAAGACGATGATGATGGTGATGTTGATGATCTTCAAGACGATGATGATGGTGATGTTGATGATCTTCAAGACGATGATGATGGTGATGTTGATGATCTTCAAGACGATGATGATGGTGATGTTGATGATCTTCAAGACGATGATGATGGTGATGTTGATGATCTTCAAGACGATGATGATGGTGATGTTGATGATCTTCAAGACGATGATGATGGTGATGTTGATGATCTTCAAGACGATGATGATGGTGATGTTGATGATCTTCAAGACGATGATGATGGTGATGTTGATGATCTTCAAGACGATGATGATGGTGATGTTGATGATCTTCAAGACGATGATGATGGTGATGTTGATGATCTTCAAGACGATGATGATGGTGATGTTGATGATCTTCAAGACGATGATGATGGTGATGTTGATGATCTTCAAGACGATGATGATGGTGATGTTGATGATCTTCAAGACGATGATGATGGTGATGTTGATGATCTTCAAGACGATGATGATGGTGATGTTGATGATCTTCAAGACGATGATGATGGTGATGTTGATGATCTTCAAGACGATGATGATGGTGATGTTGATGATCTTCAAGACGATGATGATGGTGATGTTGATGATCTTCAAGACGATGATGATGGTGATGTTGATGATCTTCAAGACGATGATGATGGTGATGTTGATGATCTTCAAGACGATGATGATGGTGATGTTGATGATCTTCAAGACGATGATGATGGTGATGTTGATGATCTTCAAGACGATGATGATGGTGATGTTGATGATCTTCAAGACGATGATGATGGTGATGTTGATGATCTTCAAGACGATGATGATGGTGATGTTGATGATCTTCAAGACGATGATGATGGTGATGTTGATGATCTTCAAGACGATGATGATGGTGATGTTGATGATCTTCAAGACGATGATGATGGTGATGTTGATGATCTTCAAGACGATGATGATGGTGATGTTGATGATCTTCAAGACGATGATGATGGTGATGTTGATGATCTTCAAGACGATGATGATGGTGATGTTGATGATCTTCAAGACGATGATGATGGTGATGTTGATGATCTTCAAGACGATGATGATGGTGATGTTGATGATCTTCAAGACGATGATGATGGTGATGTTGATGATCTTCAAGACGATGATGATGGTGATGTTGATGATCTTCAAGACGATGATGATGGTGATGTTGATGATCTTCAAGACGATGATGATGGTGATGTTGATGATCTTCAAGACGATGATGATGGTGATGTTGATGATCTTCAAGACGATGATGATGGTGATGTTGATGATCTTCAAGACGATGATGATGGTGATGTTGATGATCTTCAAGACGATGATGATGCTGATGTTGATGATCTTCAAGACGATGATGATGGTGATGTTGATGATCTTCAAGACGATGATGATGGTGATGTTGATGATCTTCAAGACGATGATGATGGTGATGTTGATGATCTTCAAGACGATGATGATGGTGATGTTGATGATCTTCAAGACGATGATGATGGTGATGTTGATGATCTTCAAGACGATGATGATGGTGATGTTGATGATCTTCAAGACGATGATGATGGTGATGTTGATGATCTTCAAGACGATGATGATGGTGATGTTGATGATCTTCAAGACGATGATGATGGTGATGTTGATGATCTTCAAGACGATGATGATGGTGATGTTGATGATCTTCAAGACGATGATGATGGTGATGTTGATGATCTTCAAGACGATGATGATGGTGATGTTGATGATCTTCAAGACGATGATGATGGTGATGTTGATGATCTTCAAGACGATGATGATGGTGATGTTGATGATCTTCAAGACGATGATGATGGTGATGTTGATGATCTTCAAGACGATGATGATGGTGATGTTGATGATCTTCAAGACGATGATGATGGTGATGTTGATGATCTTCAAGACGATGATGATGGTGATGTTGATGATCTTCAAGACGATGATGATGTTGATGATAATGATGTTATAACTGCTGCTGCTGATGATGATGATGATGGTGATTATGTTAATGATGGTGGTGATGACGATGAAGATGATTGTGATGGTTATTATCATGATGGTGAAGTTGATGATGGTGATGGTGATGGTGATTATAGTGATGGTGATGATAATTTTGATGACAACGATGACACTGACGATAATAATGCTATGACGATGAAGATGCCACTGCCATCGAAAACGAAGCCCTCCAAAAATCATACCAACGACCCTTAACGACAAGAACACCGAAGAAGACGAGAGAAAAGACGATAAACGACGATGTGGAATGACGACGGAGTGATGACAACAAGACGAAGGGACTCGACCCTCTCCTGTTCCCTCCGCCTCCATTGACGACAAAGCGCCCATGATAATGCTGCCACAGAGGGATTAGCATGGGCCCTTATCCTTGTTATCTCAGTCACGATGGGGGAGAGGGAGGGGGCGGGGGAGGAAGAGGGACAGGGAGGAGGTGGGGGAGGAAGAGGGACAGGGAGGAGGTGGGGGAGGCAGAGGGAGAGGGAGGAGGTGGGGGAGGCAGAGGGAGAGGGAGGGGGTGGGGGAGGCAGAGGGAGAGGGAGGGGGTGGGGGAGGCAGAGGGAGAGGGAGGTGGGGGAGGGAGAGGGAGGAGGTGGGGGAGGCAGAGGGAGAGGGAGGGGGTGGGGGAGGCAGAGGGAGAGGGAGGAGGTGGGGGAAGCAGAGGGAGAGGGAGGAGTGGGGGAGGCAGAGGGAGAGGGAGGAAGTGGGGGAGGCAGAGGGAGAGGGAGGGGGTGGGGGAGGCAGAGGGAGAGGGAGGAGGTGGGGGAGGCAGAGGGAGAGGGAGGTGGGGGAGGCAGAGGGAGAGGGAGGAGGTGGGGGAGGCAGAGGGAGAGGGAGGAGGTGGGGGAGGCAGAGGGAGAGGGAGGAGGTGGGGGAGGCAGAGGGAGAGGGAGGAGGTGGGGGAGGCAGAGGGAGAGGGAGGAGGTGGGGGAGGCAGAGGGAGAGGGAGGAGGTGGGGGAGGCAGAGGGAGAGGGAGGAGGTGGGGGAGGCAGAGGGAGAGGGAGGGGAGGCAGAGGGAGAGGGAGGAGGTGGGGGAGGCAGAGGGAGAGGGAGGGGGTGGGTGAGGCAGAGGGAGAGGGAGGTGGGGGAGGCAGAGGGAGAGGGAGGGGGTGGGGGAGGCAGAGGGAGAGGGAGGAGGTGGGGGAGGCAGAGGGAAAGGGAGGAGGTGGGGGAGGCAGAGGGAGAGGGAGGGGGTGGGGGAGGCAGAGGGAGAGGGAGGGGGTGGGGGTGGGGGAGGCAGAGGGAGAGGGAGGAGGTGGGGAAGGCAGAGGGAGAGGGAGGGGGTGGGGGAGGCAGAGGGAGAGGGAGGGGGTGGGGGAGGCAGAGGGAGAGGGAGGAGGTGGGGGAGGCAGAGGGAGAGGGAGGAGGTGGGGGAGGCAGAGGGAGAGGGAGGGGGTGGGGGAAGCAGATGGAGAGGGGGAGAAATGGAAAGATAGAGCGAGAGATAGATGGAAAGATAGATAAATTGGATAGATAAAGAGAGAAAAAATGGAAAGATAGAGGGATAGACAAGCAGAGAGAGAGAGAGAGAGAGAGAGAGAGAGAGAGAGAGAGAGAGAGAGAGAGAGAGAGAGAGAGAGAGAGAGAGAGAGAGAAGCAGTCAGACACACACACACACAGATTGGTGAATGGAATTGGAGCAGAGACAGAAATAGCTGATAGTAGAGCATTGTTGTGTGTAAATATGCGTATGTGAATGTGCATGTGTATATGTACGTGTACGTTACTGTACGTGTATGTATGCGTATACGTATGCATATGTGTATGTTTATGTATATGTGTCTGTGTGTGACTGCTGCAACCCGACGCACGCCACGGCCACGTATGGCTGCAGCTCGGTTTGCAAGAGCGACATGTGGGGTTGCACTGCAATACGCAATCACGTCTTGCGTTGCAGTTTCTCCTCATCGGAACGGCGATCTTGACGCGTGAACGAATTTCTCCTTTTCTTCTTTGTCTTTCTTCTTTCTCTATCGTTTTTTTTTGTTTGTTTGTTTTTGCTTGTTTGTTATTTCGTGTGTGCATTGAAGAAGAGAGGGGAGAATGGGAGATAATGAGATTGGGAGAAGCGAGAATGTAAAAAGAGCCGGAGCCAGAAGAGGAGAGGGGAGAAGTCGCGAGAACGAGAGAGGAGACAAGACCGAGGGACGGGAAGGGGGACTGTGGGAGGGGGGGGAGATGGGGGGAGAGAAGGGCAAGGCAGAGGAAAAGCACAGACAATGTCAGCTGCATTGTCTCTCGTTACGAAGAACCTGCAAGAGCCCGCCTCCGTCTTGGAAGCCAAACAATGAAAATAAGTTAAGAGTCAAATCAGTATGATATCCTCGGGGGCGCCGGTGTCGGGGAGAGCGAGAGGGGCGGCGGGAGGAGGAGAGAAGGATAATGAGAGTGAGAGTCTCATCTTTCAATAAACCGATAGTGTGTATGGAAGGGTTTTCTGTCAGACTGAGAGGAGAAGGAGTGGGGGAGGGAGTGAGAACGCGGAGAGAAGGGAAGAGGAGAGAGAGCGAGGGATAGAGGGGGGGCAAGGAAGGAAGGGGTGAAGGGAGGAAGGGAGTAAGAAGGGAGGGAGGGAAGAAGAGGAAAAAGGGGAGCAAGAGAGGGATGAGGGGAAGAAGGGAGAGAGAGAGGGAGGGAGGGGGAAGAAGAGGAATGAAGGGAGTAAGAGAGGGGAAAGGAGGGAGTAAGAGAGGGACTGCGGCAAGGAGATGGATGAGAGAGAGAGAGAGAGAGAGAGAGAGAGAGAGAGAGAGAGAGAGAGAGAGAGAGAGAGAGAGAGAGAGAGAGAGAGAGTATTCGCGAGAGAGAGAATGCGAGAGAGAGAGAGAGAGGAGAGAAAGAGAAAGA
>NC_091568.1:26714253-26716753 GCF_042767895.1 Penaeus vannamei | reverse complement strand
ACACATCTGCAATGACTTATTTCCAAGACGGTTGGCTGTGTTGAACATCGGCGGTAAAATAAAAATAAAAAAGCTGATTTTACAAATATCTTTATTTTGTTCACTTCAGAATGAAATTGTATCGGATTAGGTGCAGCGGGATAAAAATAATAAAGTTGATTTCTCAATGATTTTTATTTTCGAAAACCGGGAAAAACAAATGCGGCGGATCCGTAAACCAAGAAATACTCCTCCCTGCTTCTTATTTTACTTATTTTAGAAGAGATAATGATAAACTGTCGCCTTATAAAAAAGGTCGTTCATGCGACAGTCATTGCAGGATCTTATATGTCTGGTTGACGCGGTCGCGGGCGGGGGGGGGGGGGGGTGAGATCAGGGTTCAGGACAGGCTCCTCCCCCTAACACGACTTAACCTGTTAAGGTTTCGTTTTCACTTATGACGTCTTAGTAAATTTGCAACCAATGGCGAGCCTGAATTTACCATGAAATTACTTATCACATGATTTAATATCTACCACAAAAATATAAATACCTCTACATGTTCAAAATTCTTATACAAAGGATACTATAAGGGAACGACAAAAAAGTCTACATCCCTAACGACGAAACTTTAATACTATCCCTTATTTTTATCTATTTATTCATTTTATCTAAGACGATTATTCTATCAATCTCAGTGTATAAGTTAATCCATTACTAGAATAACCACAAATCACATTCACATCAATGTATGTCTAAACAGTCTATGCGATCCCAGAATGAAAAGGCGCCCCTATCATTCGCGCAGCATACACAGGAGAGCGGAAATGACACACAAGATTTGGCTGCAAAATAAACAAAAGATACAAACTCTATCAACAGCGAGTAATTACATATTCAGTAATTACATATTCAATGACATTTACCACAGATATAAGCCTATTACCCGTTATTTATGAACCGGGACCAATCCTGATCACACGCATCATCACAAAATAAGCTTCAAATATATTCGTAATAAATTCTGCAACTTCTTTCTTTCCTTGCTAAACTTTCCTACACACACGTGCATGGAAACGACAAAGCTTCCTCAAATTTTGCAATAAAACTGCAAATAAACTACGCTTGCATTTTACAGGCATCTTCACCCCAGGGCTTGCGATGCTAAGTTCGTAATAAAGTTGCACCAATTTCTCATTTACGTTCACCTTAAAACAAATATATAGAGAGATCTATAGAGTCCTCCTCAACACTTAAATTTACCGATAGATTTTAGAAAAAAAAGAAATAAGAAACAAACCCAACAAAAAATATAAATTTCACGCTAAAAAAAAGGTTCAAATTCATTCACAAACATCTATTGACTGTAGCTAATTAAACGCAATTTACTCACCCCCTTCCTCTTACACACAAGCATAGATCACCAACATAGTTCTCCAGCGCGCCCATGTCCAGAGTCGCCCTCCCGGCAGATAAAACCGCAAATCCTGGAACATTGGCAAAGAAGAAAAAAAAAAAAACGACCGCCACGAATACTTCACGAGTTCAGATCCCGCTTGGAGGAACACCTCAAAGCCTCGAGGCACTCTCAAACTATGCCGGTCATGCTGTGTAGTTTTGTGTCCTGTGTATGCAGGGGTCATATGTACACATATATATGTGCACACACACATACACACACTTATTGTATATATATAAACACGAATGTATGTTTGCATGCAAGTATACATACACATATATGATTAAAATGATTTTTGACCGGGCATTTTGTGTGAGATATTGCCATATGCATCGGAAACTCAGTGTCCCTAGAGAAACAAGGATGAGCGCAATTCCCTGAAGTGCCTTTATATGCAAAGCTTATCTATCTGTCTATCTATTTATCTAGCTACCTATCCTATCTATCTACTTAACTGTCTGTCTGCCTGTCTGTCTGTCTATCTACTTAACTATCTGTCTGTCTGTCTATCTATCTATCTACTTAGCTATCTGTCTGTCTGTCTATCTATCTACTTAACTATCTGTCTGTCTGTCTGTCTGTCTATCTATCTATCTATCTATCTATCTATCTATCTACCTACCTACCTATCTATCTCTCTATCTATCTACCTACCTATCTATCAAACTGCCTACCTATCTACCCACCAAACTATCTATCTACCTACCCACCTATTTACCAACCTCCTCACCTACCTACCTACCAAACTATACACGTTAATTTCTACATCCACCTATCTATCCGTCTATCTATCTATGTGCCTCTCTATCTGGCCCGGGAACCAATCACGCGATGGCGATCAGGGAAGCGTGAGGCGACAAAACTACACAGGAGAAAATAAACATCTTCCTTCTAATCAAGACAATGACTGAACGATCGCTTCCAGATATCAACTGTAATTATCCATAACATTTTTTTTCATTTATTGCTCCGATCAAAAGAAAAATGATGACATCTATCAAATAACTGCTTGGAATTGAGATATTTCGGTAGTTGGTATATTTTTTATATAATGATTTCCTG
>NC_091568.1:26688554-26693554 GCF_042767895.1 Penaeus vannamei | reverse complement strand
TCAAAGTCAAATAATTTTATTCCATTAATTACAATGGTTATTCTTTAAAGAAAGAGCCAAAGGGATAGAGGGAAAGGAAGGGGGAAATGGCCAGGGAGTTAGGGATTTAGGGGAAGGAGGTGGAGGGAGGGGAACAGGGGATTCAAGATAAGCAGAGGAGGAAGGGAGGGAGGAAGGGCATAAGAGAGAGAGAGAGAGAGAGAGAGAGAGAGAGAGAGCGCCAATGAGATGGGGCTAAGGTAAGGGCCGAGACGAGGAGGAACTGCCGGAAGAAAAGAGGGTAAGGGTCTTAGGGAAGGGAAAAGGTCCGATGTGGGGGGGAGGGGGGGCGGGATTAGGGTAGTAGACTGGGCCAAAGGTAGGGGGGGAGGGAGAAGAATGGGATGAGGCCAGCAAGGAAGGCCGGGGAGAGGGGGGTGGGGAGGGAAGAAAAAGGTGGGGAAGGTCACGTGGTACAGTGAAGCTGGCACCTTTCTTCCGCGTCCCTTTCGAGGAGGAGCTGTGAGGGAGGAAGGGGTCGAGTGAAGGCTGAAGAAGGCGCGAGGCACTTTTGTTTTGTTTTCTTTGTGGTTGTTTGCTTTGTGGCCAGTAATGTTTTGGCTCTCATTCTTGTTATTGTTAAGGTTTTTGCTGCTGTTGTTATTGATGTTTTTACTGTTGATGTTGTTGTTATTGATGTTAGTTTTAGTGTTATTAATGTTATTGCTGTGGCTGTTATTATTGTTAACCACTACTTGTAGGTGTTATTATTATCTATGTTATTGTTGTTTTGTTCTTATTATCAATTCTGTTGTATTGTTATTAATGATTTTATTGTTACTATTAGCATTCATTTTATATCACAATTCCATTACTAGTAGTAATAGTAGTAAGAATGATACTTTCTTCTTAGGTCACGTATATGTTCTAAGAATATATTTTTTTATTTACGTTTACAAAGCAGATAAAAATGAGTAATAACTCAACATAACAAGTTTTATGTATTTGCAAATGTTTTTGACTCTGCCTGAATTTTATTTGAAGTTTTATTGCGTATGTTTTCCTTAATATTTCCTTTCCGTTTTATCGCCAAGATTTTGCTGAAAAAAGGAAATGTGTCGTGAAGGATATCTGGAAGACGGGCAGCGAAGGGCGCGACTCCTACTGCATTGCGGGAGGAGGGAGGAGCTGCTCGGGGGGGGGGGGGGGGGGTACCGAAAGAAGGAAAAAGGAGAAATATGAGGAGTAGGAGGGTAAGGATGATGGGAGGGAGATAGAGGAAGAGGAAGGGATGCAAGGCGGGGGTGAGGGGAGTGAAGGATAATGATGATAATAGAAATAGTAATGATGATAAGAAGATGAAGAGAAGAGGAGGAAATGCGAATAGAAGGAAGAAAATGGGAGTAATAAAGAAGATATGGATTTAATGATAAAAAAGGGAGAATAAGAGAAGAATGAAGATGATAATTGAAAAAGAGACGTAATTAAAGATGAGCGTAGAACGAAGAGAAGTGAAAACGAATGAATGTAGCTCAGCATTACGTAACAAGAGCGGACCTTTTTTGAGGAAAAAAATCGTGACCTGAGCTTAGTGACGAATTTATTAGGCTTGGGTCGTATTATGGGTTTGTTTGTGTATGATTATTGGCGTTATGGGACCGCGGGAAGATTTATTATGACGTTTTATTACTGCGAATGTTTGAGGACTCTGGCCGATGGAGAAGTGAGAGATAGACAGACACAAAAAACAGAGGGAGATGGAGATGGAGAGAGGGAGAGATAGAGAGAGGGGGGTTGAGAGGAAGAGAGGCAGGCAGGGAGGTAGGCAGATAGAGAGAGGGAGAGAGAGGGTTGAGGGAGAGGGAGAGAGAGAAAGAGAACGAGAGAAACGGAGGGAGGAGGGAGGGAGAGAGACAGAAAGGGCTTTCTCCTAGTTCGTGGACCACATTCTGTTCGCGGACTCAAGAAAAGAACAATGGCACACGCCAGGATTGTCAACACAGGACTTCTCACCGGGACAAGGCAAATATGAACAAGATTTGTGTGACGAAAGCAAAAAAGATCGTGTAAATTTGCTGTGGGAAGATTTATTGCATGTATCATTGTATTTCCCTTCCTTGTTTTCTCTCTTGTCCTTTTAGGGAGGGCGCGGAAGGCTGACTGAAAGAAGAATTTTTTTTTACCTCTCTGTAATCATTAATCTTCGTGTGAAAGATTTTTTTCTGGACACGGTAGAACAATTTTGAAATTGATGATAATGATATAACATTGCTCTTTTTCTTTAGATTGAAAATTATAGTTTAGAGAATGCCGAGAAAATAATGATAATGATGATTATAATGCAATTGATAGTAATGATTTTGATACTAATAATAATGATTATAATGATAATGATAATAACAATGGTGATTATTATGATGATAATAATGATAATGTTCAAAAGAATAAATAATGATAAGTGATAACAACAGTAATGATGATGACAGTGATAATGATAATAATAACTAGAAGCACACGAAGAATCACTGGTGACATCCGTAAACATAGCCTCCTTGGCTGAGATTTAAAGCTAATGCAAATAATAATAGTTACCCCTATTACCAAGCCTGTAGGGGTAACTCATGGAATCATTTAAACAAATCCTGGATCCTGATTTGGATCACCACCAAAATTCGATGGCATCTAAGTCGGGCAAAAATCTATTCGTAACTTTCTGAGTTACCCTGCTAACGAACGAACAAACTAACCAACAATTCCAAAGACATAACCTCCTTAGCGGCGGTGATAATAGATAGATAATGATAATGATAGTAGTGATAATGATAGCAATGGTGCTAATGATGATAATAAAAGTAAGTGTAATGATAATGATTGTTTTAATAATGATAATGACAGTAGTAGTAACAATGATAAAAACAATGATAATGACCATAATGATGATTATGATAATGATAATGATAGTAACAGAAACAACAATAATGATAGATATATGAATATTGATAATAGTGATGAAGATAAAAAAGTAATAAAGATAATACTAGCCAGTGATAACGATGATAGTAACAATAATAATAATGATGATAATGATAGTTATCATAATAATTTTGATGATGATAATAATGGTAGTAATAATGAAAATGTTGATGATGATGATAATTGTGATAATAATGATCATGGTGTTAGTAACGGTAATGGCATAATAATATAACTGCGCCATTCGCGATGATAACAATACTAATGATAAACCTAATGAGACAAATATGATGATGCTAAGAAGAAAGAAAAAAAACGAAATAAACAAGCAGTAACAAAAGAAAGGATAAGAGTCGGCAATGGCAATAATAATGGAGCCAACGCACAGCGCATACAACAACCCCAAGAAATAAATGACCTAAAGAATTACGGCAAAGGAGACATCTACAGGGGGATCGGGGCCGCATCCCCTCATCCCCGTGATAGATAGGATAGACAGGAAAAAACGAATAGAGGCGGCGCTTTCTCTTTCTCTGCGGAAACGTGAGGCGAATGGCTGAGTGGAAAGATAGAGCGATAAAAATGGGAGATTGAGCGGGGGAGGATAAGAGACTGGGAGGCAAGGAAGGAGAATGAGAATAAAGTGTGAGAGACAGACAGAGAGAAGGAGAGACAGGCAGACAGAGGAAGAGATTGAGATGCAGACAGGGAAAGAGAGAGAGAGAGAGAGAGAGAGACAAAGGCTGAGAGTGAAAGACTGACAGACAGGAGAGAGGCAGACAGACTTACAGAGGGAGAGAAAGTCTGAGACAGACATACAGACAGTGGGAGAGAGTGAGACAGACAGAGGAAGAAAGAGTGAAAGATAGACAGAGCGAGAGAGAGTGAGACACAGACAGACAGAGGGAAAGAGAGTGAGAGACAGATATAGAGAGGGAAAGAGTGAGAGACAGATATAAAGACAGAGAGAGAGAGAGAGATAGACAGGGGGACAGAGAGTGAGAGGCAAACATACAGAGGGAGAGAGAGTAAGAGACAGACGCAAGGAGATTATGCACGTGTTAGGATAATTATTGGACAATTGCCAGTAGAGCATTGTATCATTAGGTCTAAATTGTGTTTATTCTGAGATAATGTATGGAGTTTGAGAGTAAGATCATTTTTTTCTTATGCCATGTGAAAATAGTCTTGTTGACCTACCATTATCATTGTCACCATTATTATTGTCATTAGTATTATTATTATTATTGTTATTATCATTATTACTATCACTATTATTATTATCACCGTCACTATCATTATTACTATTCGTTTACTTTTGACTTATCAAAAGCATAAAACAAGTGTTTTACTCCATTTTCCTGAGTAGTAGCTAAGTAGAAATATACGCATTTTTTACTTTTGCAATTTCAAAAAGTAAAATGAATATTATACTTTGATATTTTATACAGAAATATAAATATTTTCTTGTTTTGTTTGCAGGTGGTTCGCGTCTCGGCAGATTACCCCAACTAAGGATTTTTCGAGGTAAGCTTTGAAGGGTGCAAGTTGATGCCGGAGAGACGGAGAGGGAGGAGGAGGAGAAGGAAAAGAAAGGGAAGTAGTGGGGGTAGAAGAAGCGGGAATGTGAGAAAGGGGGAAAGGCTGAGATAGGAGAAAAGGGAGGAAGAAGGGAGGGAGAAAGGAAATATAAGGTCGGAGGGGAGAGAGAGAGAGAAACTGGTGACAGGAGGAAGATTAAGAGAGAGAGAGAGACAGGTATAGAAAGAAACGTGGGAATTACTTGAAAATTAAGAAAATTTGAGAGCTGTAACACGTGCAGGAAATGTGGAAAAATGAATAAAACGTAAAAACATTGAGATGGAAACAGTGTGAAAGAAAAAGGAGCCACAAAGTGTAGGGAAAGCTCTTAAGAAAACGATAAGTAGAGGTTTACCACACCTCTTGGCCTTGTGTTTTGAAAAAAAGAGTGTGAGGTATGTAAGTTGTGTGCAAAAAAAGTTAGTCGTTTGAAGAGGGATTTGAAAAGGAAATGTTAGACTACGCAG
>NC_091568.1:26658554-26663554 GCF_042767895.1 Penaeus vannamei | reverse complement strand
TTCGGTCTTTTTTACGAGCTTTCTCATCAAGGGAAGAGTGAGTGGGTCGCGCTCGCTCGGCCGAAAGGGTTCGTTCGGCCGACAGACTGTGAGGGCGTTTTGCGTTTGGTATTAGTCTTGGTAGTAATGGCATCGCTATTATCATTATTGTCAACTGTTGTTGTTATAATTATTGTTGTCTTAACATTATTGTTGTTCTATATTGTATCATTAAAATGAGTTTCATTGCTGCCGTTATTTCAGTTAACATTATCGCTATGGGTATTGTTTTTTAAATAAATATAGCCATTGATACAGTTAGGCTACATTCACTGTCCTTATCAATGCCATCCCCATGATGAAAAGGAGAGGACAGGGCCTTGACGGTTCAAACTAGGATAATGAAAGTATGCATGTATTGGGTTTTGTGAGGGGAAGAGGTAAGCAATGAATGTGTTTCACTATGAAGTATGATGCTTGTATTGATGTAAAGTTAGATGTTTAAGGCGATAACAGAAGAACATAGTTTTAATAATTTTAGGAATGACAGTGATAGCATCAGTGATTTTAGTAGCATTGATGCAAATGCTTCCTACATTATTTATGAAAATAATAATAACGGTTCCAGCAATAAGAATTATAGGCTTAATGTTGAGTATAAATGATAATATTTATAATGATTACACTTTGGATGCCAAAGATATATCATGTAATGAAAGCTAATGTTTCTGATAATGATACTTATAACGATCAGTAAAAACTTTTAATGTTGAAATGCTAATTATAACATTAATCCAACCCGAAGCATCAAATCCCTGTATGTAAGCGCATGTAACACCCACACCACAGCAAACTTAAGGCCCAACTCGTTACTGAAACATCCCACTGCTGCCACCAAACACTGCTGCCGATGCCCCGTGACAACAGCCTCATCTGCATTCAGGACACGTACAACCACCGGAGCCAGAGATGTTGCCTGTTTTTTTTTTTTTTTTTTTTTTTTTTTTTTAACGTGGGAATAACAGAAGGTTTACATTTGTTTATGTTGAGGTTTTGCAGTGTTGGTGTCTGTGTTGGGGGAGAGGGGGTATTTGATTTGCTTGTTTTATAATACAGGTTCATAGATAGGTATGGACAGATGGAGGGATGAATATATTGATAGATGGCACATGTTATGTATAAGGTTCTATCTTTGGTTTTGTATCAATATGTGCACAACCTTCCATATGTAGTCTTGAGAGTTTATTTGATGATTTTCATTTCTCTCTTCTGCAGGTTTTACAGTAAAGGGTATTTTCTCATTCCAAAAGTGAAATAATTTTTTTTTATTGTGATATTTCATAAACGTAGTTATGTAAGCATTTATTAAAAACACACATATAGCCATGAACATACTTAAAAGATGCACAATCACATGTACTTCAGGGAAGCAAGAGAGTGCTAGCAGATTTATAAGTTAAGAACATAAAAGGAGTCTTAAGAGTGGCACCGCAGTTCTCTGGAGGCACTGGGTTAACTCGCTTCACTCGTTCCACCAACTTAGGCAGTGGCACCCTTGGGAGTGCAGTGCCAGGGCTTGTAGTTGGCTCTGGCACTCTCATTGGACTTAAGGGTAGCAGGGCTAGGGAGAAGACAAGGAGTCACGGTCTTTCCTACTGAAAGTGGATTAAATGCTATAGTATTATTTATTAATGTCATATTATGAATTGAATCATTTGACTTTGATATTAAGAGTAGAACCAAAAATTGTATTTAAAGTAATAATTAAAAATACGGACAAGGATAAGTTAGGCCTATAGTGATTAGCTGATTTCTTAATCACTATAGGCCTAACTTATCCTTGTCCGTGTTTTTAATTATTACGATAGTAATGATTGGGATAGCAGGAATGGTAATGGCAATGATAATGATGAAATAGTAATAGCGAAAGTAGAATGAACTTGAAATGGGAATCCGTTTTCCCATTAAAAAATATACGTGTGTACTGCCTCTTCTACAACCACGGCGGCAGTGACAAACAAGGTTGGATAATTTCAAATACAAATTCAGCAACATATTTTGGATATTATGAAGCCAGGCAACATTTATTTTTCGTCGGATTTCATATAAAATTTACAAATGGTATACTTTTTCTGTCTCTCTTTCGAGCTTTATTTGTGTCATGGTTTCTTTCTCTCTCGTTTTCTCTCACTTTTTTCTCTATTTATTTATTTATCTGTATCCTTCTTTGTATTTTTCTCTTTTTTTTCCTTTTCTCTCTCTCCCTCTCCCTTCCTTCTGTCTCCCCCCACCTCTTTCCTACTCTCTCTCTTTCACTCACTCACTCACTTACACTCCGCCTTCTCCTTCTCCTTCTCCCCCTCCCTCTCCCTCTCTCCTTCTCTCCTTCCTCTGCCCGTAAATCTATTACATCTCTCAGAGTTTGCAAGACAAATATTGGCACGGCTAATGTCTCCTTCTTTCCCTACGTATCCTGGCTGTCAGCTTAAGGAATGTGGCAGACAGACAAACAGACGGAGGGAGTTTCTTTTAAGCTTATTTTAAACGCAGTCACACGCAGTCGGGTTCTGAAAGTGACTTTGGGATTTGAGAGTTTATGTTGAATGTTGATATGTGTATGGTTTATGGTGGTGGTATTATGTGTTGACGTTGGATGCGGTGATGTTATGGTGGTTTATGTGATGTATTATGGTGAGAGCTGGCGACTCTTTGTGTAAATATATATATATATATATATATATATATATATATATATATATATATATATATATATATATATATATATATTAGTGCTGAAGCTATAGGAGGCAATGGTGATGCGCTGTGATGTGAAATTATATATTGTGACTGAATGTTGATGTCAATAATGACGATGGATAGTTAACAAATGAATGTTTATATATAGCAAAAAGGATGAATGGTTGTAATCTCCAATGCTTATAAGTGGAATTCATAAAAATGAAGTATATTGAATGGGGATTGAATAAACGTGGGAGCTCTTCACTCTTGTTCTTTGCAAAAAAAAAAAAAAAAAAAACTGTTAGATTATACCTGTTGTTTCTTAATATAGTATCTGCCTTTTGGGTATTTTGGAGCACCAGATTTCATTGTATCTAGTCTTATTTATATTTGTATAAATAGCCTCTCTCTCTCTCTCTCTCTCTCTCTCTCTCTCTCTCTCTCTCTCTCTCTCTCTCTCTCTCTCTCTCTCTCTCTCTCTCTCTCTCTCTCTCTCTCTCTCCCCTCGTTTTTACAGCTTTCTCCCTGTCTTTTCTCCCGTTTTGGATTCCGGTAATGTCAGAATTTGTATTCGCTTTTCTATGAGTTTAAAAGTAAATCGTGTTGAAGAGTTATATGGAAGTGAGAAATATGAAGAGATGAAAAAAATGAAAGGGGAATAGAAGAGGAGAAAAAGAAAGCAAGGTAGCAAAAAAGTTCGGTAGATTAGAGTCTGCCTGTAATAGAACATAGAAGAAAAAAATAGGGGAGTAAAGAGAAAGAAAAAGGGTTATGGAAGAAATATTTAATACGTGAAAATGGAGGAAAGGGGAAAAAGTAAGACAGAACAAAGTATAAGAATATTTTTTCAAGCCCCCTCCCGCTCTCCCTCCAAGAAAAATGGATAGACCACAAATTCTAGAAAATTGACTTAATACCCTTTTGCCCCCAAGGCACAGAGGGTCCAAGGCGAGAGAGAGAGAGAGAGAGGGAGTAGGGGTAGGGTGGGTGTGTCTGAGGAATAGGGGGGGGGGAGATCCAGCAAGGGCCATTTAAAGGCGAAAGGCCCATCGACAACCTGGGAATGAGGTGGGGGTGGAGGTGGCAGGAAGATCAGCTGTGGGGTTGTGGTGGTCGGGTTACGACGGCTTTTTCAGGGGGTTGGTATAGCAGGGTTGTGAGGTTGAGGTTGGGGAGAGGTGGTAGGGTTATGGTTGTCTGAGCGTTGTTTGGAGGATTGTAGTTCATGCTTTGGTTTTCCCGGGGAGACAAAATAAGGGAAAAAGGTGGATATGTGGCTGGGGTGGAGGGGGAAGGGGGGAGGGAGGAGAGTGGAGGAGGGAGAGGAGCAAATGGCTAAATATAGACACCGAGTTTCCATTCCCACATTAGAGCACGCCTTTTGTTCGCGCGAGTTGAATTAGTGGGGAAGGTGGGGGTCTTGGGGATGGGGGGTTAAGGAAAAGTCTCGAAGGCATTTTCTTTGTCAGAGAGTTTGGGGCAGTGAGGAAGAGAGCCGGGAAAGGGGGGTAGGTGGATGGAAAAGGAGAATGATGGCGATGGATAAAAAGAATAAGAATAAAAAAATAGTATTAAACATGATGGATTTATGTAGGCGTAACATGATACAGAATATGAGGAATGGGGGCGGAAATTGGAAGTATTTTCGGGGGTGGGGGGGCTGTGAAGAAGAGGTGGGGAGTAGGGTAGGGTAGGGGGTGTATCTGGTCGAATGAGTTAACTGGTAAACTTTTCCCGGCGTATTGCAGTTTATTTACAAGGAAACACAAACTTTGTGGTGTCCGAGAGAGAGGAAGGGAGAGGGAGGCAGACAGGCAAACAGACACAGACAGGCAGAGAGATATAAAAAAGAGGGACAAACACACTGAAAATGATGATCATGTGAAACACTCGAAAAAGGGATAAAGAAATGAACGAACTGAATCGTCCCGTTGACGCTGTAGATTTAGAATTCTGTCAGTTCAATCATGTCACATTTGCCAGCCTTAGAGAATGTGATGGCGTTATTACCGAAGCTCAAAATCAGCGGCGTTAAATATTTTCGTCTTTGCTTTTGACATTTAATGGTCTACGAGTTGTAAAACGAATACAGACAAACTGGCAGGGAGAAGGGCTCTGCAATTTCACTGTTTTTATACAGAAATCAGACGACAAATACAATGAACTAGATACGAGAAAATAGACTGCAAAGTGGACATCAGCCGTAACAATTCTAACATCCACAAATACAGTACGAAAAAATAGAAAAAAAAACTGACTGCCAAATGTCACTGGAATTTAAA